>NW_010305971.1:0-44104 GCF_000700745.2 Antrostomus carolinensis
ACAAGTCCATAGTGCAGTTCCTCACAGCATCTAACAGCGGTAATCACCACTGATCCCCAGTCACCTGTATTTTATGTGATCTAATGCTTAAACTTACTGTCTAAAATAAGCAGTCTGATCTTGACCTTTTGCACTATGAGAAATGTTACTCATAGAACATATTAATCCTTCTCCTTCTTTTAATGCTTTGATGCCACTTTTAAAGTCTTTGCTTAAATAACAAAAATATGGTTTTAACTGTATATTTGGCATCAAGTTCTCCTACACTCTTCTGTCTTCCTTACCTGTATGTCTACTTTACTACTCCTTAGATCTTAAAATTAATGAATAAAGTTATTCTATGAAGGACAGATAAAATTAAGACAGTTTAAAGATATTAGATGTGGTGTCCTTGGTAAAGATTTGTGGTTACACTAGTCATCTGCAGACTGGGACAGGGACAAACCTTTGGCACATGGGAAAGACCATTAGTTCTCATACATTTCCTTAACTGACTGTTGTCATAGAAAAGCCAGTAAGTTCTAGCTAAATGCAGAGATGCAAAGATATTTTTCTCTTCAGAAAGAGAAATTGGCTGGGGAGATACTAATGGGAATGTTTTCTAAAGTGATCATATTTCTGTGTAGTCAGTTTTTTGGATGGTAACAGACAAATGGTGCCTGGTTTATGAGGAAAACAAACAAACCAAACAAAACTTTCATTTTGCTTCACCAGACTTTGCCTTATTTAAAGTTATAGACTATGAAAGGTAACACTTTGCGTCTGCAATATGAAACCACTTTTCCCCTCTGACTCATGCTGCTCTGGCCAATGTCTGTGCAAACATTTCCTGAGTATCTGTGGTCCTGCTCTATTATGATCAAATTTTGTCAGTTTAGAATCTCAGATTCTTGAGAATTATAGACCTCAAAATGACTTTTTAAACTGCTCATTGATTTCCTGTACAGGTTTTGTATTGACTAACAATCTATTTCCAGCTCAGAAAGCCAAATATATCCTGGGTTCTATAAAAAGAAGAGTGGCCAGCAGGTCGAGGGAGGTGATTCTGCCCCTCTACTCTGCTCTTGTGAGATCCCACCTGGTTTACTTCTGACTAAGTCAGAGGCCACATAATTAATGCTTATCACAGTTTTGTTTTAACACAGTCTGATCAAATCTGTCTTTATCTCAACCTTTCAAACCCCATGTTGGGCACCAAAAAAAACCTGTGATAGTTTCACCCTTTTGATCTGCAACCAAACAGAACATGGTCTCTCACTCTCCCTTGCCCCTCTAGGGAGTAGGGGAGAGAATTGGAAGTAAAAGGGTAGAGACTCACAGGTTGAGATAAAAACAATTCACTAATTAAAATAAAATTATAATGATAACAACAGTAATAACAGAATGTACAATTGAGTGATGCACAGTGCAATTGCTCACCTGCTGACCGATGCCCAGCCTGTCCCAGCCAGGGACCCCAGAGCAGAGACCGTCCCAAAACTGGAACCCTGGAAGAGCGAGCCCAGGAGATCCCAGAGAGAATACCCCCAATTTCCAGTTAAGCCTCGTTAGTATACTGACATGATGTGATATGATAAAGAATATTTCATTGGCACGTCCAAATGTCAGTTTTGGGTTTTGCTATTCACTACGCTTCTCCCTCCCAGTCCTAATGCAGCTGTGAACAGCCAAACATGGTGGCCTTGAGCTCCAGCAGCAACTAATAACAGCAGTACTTAATCAACATTTTTCTCATAACAAATCCCATATTGAAACTAAAACACAGCTATTCTAACTACTAAGAAGAAAATTAACTCTATCCTAGCAAAACCAGGACATCCGTTCAGTGCTACATCTCATAAGTGACAGGTCTTCAGTGGTCCATAAGGACCAACTTTAGTAATATAGATATGTATTTTTGAAGCACGGCACTGTCTACTTTTGCAGCAGCAAGATTTGATAGGATTTATGAGATATTAGATGAAATCTTATGATTGACTTCCAATTTCATCGCAAGTATCATTACAATATAGCTTCAGGTTTACAAAAATAATTTGTTCATCTGAAAATACTGCCTGTATAAAGACGATTTTTGTGCTAATGTGGAATTCTAACTGTGTAAAGCAGCAATGTAGGTAAATTCAATTTAACATGCCCAGAGGCACAGACTCTTTCCTGAAACTAATCAGTTATTCATTCATGTATCTGACTTTCCTCAGTCATCTCTACATACTTTACATTTCAACCTTTACCCATCTTACCTTTTAAAAGTCAGTGTTCAGGTATGAACAGTGAAAAACTTTTAATTGATATCTAAGATAAGCCAAATCAACTATTTGTTCTTATTTGATCCTTTTTTTCATCTTATTACTTTACTTCAGTTACATTTTCGTCTTTGCAGGCTAAGAGAAATCAGGTATCTCTATGTAGTACTGTTCCTGCTATGCTACAAGGTAAGCAAAAGCCACGTGGCTTTCTTAGTACTGGGTAATAATTTCTGTCATAATGCAGTTCTAACAGTCAAGACATAACCTCCCCAACATGACCATTTGGATTTTGGGTTCAACTGGTCCTCATCCTGCTCTCTTGCAATGCTGCAAGCAGAATGAGCTCATGTCAGTGCAACCTGTTAGAGAAAATGTTCAAAGTAAGAAGCAGTAAATAAGACAGCGATATCTTCAAGAACGTGTTCTTTAGATTCTTATGTAACTTTTCTTTGTATTCCCAATTAATCTGGTTTGTTGGCAATTCCTTTTGTTCATTTTATTATTATTATTTAGGAAACATATGCTGGTTTGAGTACTTTTTCTCATGTAGTTTCTAAGTGTTGAGGTGCTACATATTGATAACATTCATCAATGTATTTTGTGTAGCTTAAAAATAGAATTACAGTTTTGCCTGCAATATGCTCAAAATTGTACCTTGTCCATTTCCAAATTAAAGTTTGGTGTGCAGCTTTATCCTTTAATCTACTACTGAAAGTTTCTCAAGAAAATAAATCATTGTTGTGAAGTTTATTCAGAGGTAGGTGAAATTCGTACTTGCTCTAAAAACATGCTTACATGATCCATGATAATGCTCTTACAACTGGAAATTACTGCATTTAAAGAATATAGCAAATATGGTAAATAATTCTGAGTTTCTGATCCTCTTTAATAATATTTTTATTTGAAAAGAAATAAAATTAAATATTATGTATATGTGTATATTGCTGTAAGACAGTAAGATAACTAAAAAACTACATAATTTCAGAAGAATGTTTGATCTACAAAGACAATGGTTAAAGAAACCCGAGTCAGTGACACTCAAGTGTGTTCTAAGTGAAGATCTGCCTCATTGACAGATACCAAAAAAAGAATGTGATCCTATTGAGACAAGGGTCACACATTCTATGTATTTTCAGTCAGTTTTATTGCTTTGTAGATGTTTTGTTGTTTCTTTTCTGAATTTATTTTTATTATTTCCAAATTATGTGCCTTCTTTCCATACGTGCATGAAGACATCAAGTTTTGTCAATTAAAAGCTTCTCATCATGCTTTTTTTTGTGATCTGGTTAAAGTTACTGGGAAAACAATGAATCTCTGCTTCTACAGTGATTCTATTGCTATGTGGGTTTTTTTCAATGCGTGTTAATATATAGTGACAGAATTATTGATCTTTCTTCAGATAATTTTATCATTTACATTGTCCTTACCAATAAGATATAATCTAATTATGCAAGAAGGAAAGAAATGAGTGCAGTAAATAGACTGACAAACTTAAGAGATTTTTTTTTTTCTTTATGAGTGGATCTTTTGTTTATGGGTAGGTTGTGGGGCACAACATTGTGTAATGCGGTGTAATTCAAAAGGTAAATTCTTCACGGAAGAGCTGAAATCTGGCAGCCCAAGAGAAAGGAGGCTGCTGCTGTTCCATGTGCCATCTCTCACTCTAGCAATAATTTTCTCTGTGAAACTGAACTAAGGTAATTCAGCTACGCTGCACTAAACTAATCCTTGGATCTCAGGCAGCTGAATGAATAGGAGATGGATTACAGTTTTTCACTGGGTACAAGACCAGATGAGCACAATCATGCTTACAGAATCAAAAATTATGAAATTAAGAATTAACTCTTAATTAATACATTCAGATTCCTAGTAGATTAAAAAAATTCCGAGGAATGGCAGATAGTGGGGATGTAGCAGCACCATAAAATAGGTGCATAAAGCCAAATCCCCAGAACAAACCCCAAGATCCTGACCAAGACAGCAAACAGAGTACTGCCCAAGTATGGAATGCAGAGGCTGAGGACAGAGTCACTCTTTTCATCTTCTAAAAAAAACCCCAAAAAATAATAAAAAAAAAATGGTTCATGTGATGACTCTTCAATTTACAGCAAATTCCTCAAATTTGAAAAAGTAATTCTGATTTTTTTTTGTTCTAGAATTTCTGCATATAATGTTATTATTCTTGTCAACCCTTATTTTTATTACTGTTAACCATAGGCAGTTTGATATCCTAGTCCTACACAGTGGCAAAGCAAATTATTTTTAAAGCTAGTGCCAAATTCTGTCTAGATCCAATAATTAGAGATAATGATTTATGTGAATTTTACAAGATAGGGACAAAATGTTATAGTTCATTAACATGTGATAATGCTATTGCTGTCTTGGGACACTGATGAAATCAAGCAAAGTTGTTATTCTAAACACATGTGGTGGGTTGACCCTGGCTGGATGCCTGATGCCCATCGAAGTCCACTCTATCACCCCCTACTCAGCAAGATGGGGAGGGGAGAAAATAAGATGGAAGAAAAAACCCAAACTCATGGGTGGAGACAAAGGCAGTTTAATAGAAGCAAAGCAAAGCTGCACTCACAGAAGCAAAGAACAAAATATTTATTCTCTACTTCCCATCAGCAGGCGATGTTTGGCCGCTCCCCGGCAAGCAGGGTTTTCATAACCGCTGCAGTTCCCAGAGGACAAAATGGAAGTAATGAATGCCCTCCCTTCCCCCTCTGTTCTCCTTGCTTGCATTTCTGAGCAGACATCATATGGTATGGAATATCCCTTTGGTCCATTTGAGTCAGCTGTCCTGGCTGTGTCCCCTCCCAAGACCTTCCCCACCCCAAGTCTACTTGGGGAGGAAATGTTGGAGAGCCAGCCTTGGTGCTGTGCTAGCACTGCTCACCAGTAACCAAAACACTGGTGTGTTATCAACACCCCTTGAGCCACCAATACAAAACACAGCACTCTGAGGGCTGCTACGGGGAAAATCAACTCCATCCCAGCCAGACCAAATACAACGCAGTAACTAAAGAATTTATTTCATTGATTAAGTAAGATGAAAATTTTTGCTTTCTTAAGCTTTAATCTCTGTATCATGGATGGTAGTGTATAGCTGCCTTGATTTGATAATGGAATTTTAAACTCATCTCTAACTCATGAGGGACTGAAAAACCTGTTTCAGGAAACCTCAAACCTCTCAAAATTCATTGCTATGACATTTCCCAATTGGTCTGAACTTTAAGACGTTTGTAACACATTGTAAATAGTGAAAGGAAATCTGATCTCCTGCACTCCAGAGTGACTCTTAAAATTAATGAAGCCAAAAATTGTGTGAACATGAGGATAATTTGTCCAAGTGTCCCAATGAATATGATCTGTGAACTTTTTTTCTTTTGAAGATTTAGGAACTGAGATATGAATAAAATATATGCAAACAAAGAAATTGAGTACACTTATATTTTTTAAACATAATATAAAACTGAGTTACTCTTTTCTGACTCCTGAATATTAAATTCATTATGTCAGCCAAATGAAGACAGAATATGTATTCAATCAATGTTGAAATATAACAGACACTATATACTCTCTTTATTTGAATAAGAAAATTTCATCTGCTTATCACCACATGAGGAAAATAAAATATAGAATTCAGCAAATGAAGCCAAATTCTACTCCCATTGGAAATGAACTTCAGCACATATTAAAGCTTTTTTTTTTTTTTTTCCCCCCTCTCTCTGTAGAAGTCACTTTTTGTATATACCAGAGTTCAAGAGCATCTTTCTCTGGCCTTTTTCATAGATTAAATGCCGTAAAATAAATTGTGTTATACAGTGTATTGACTGTAAGATCCATTTAGTAGTATAGTCTAGTTTCTTGCTGAAGTTGTAACTAGTGTATTTCTATTATATTTCTCTGAGTGCTGCAAACATTTTTGAGATTAATAATAACTTAAATGTTTAGGGGATGGAGGATATCCTAGTACAAATATGATCAATTATTTGGATGGTAAGGACATTCTTCTAAAGAACTTTTAATTTAGAGTGTTTGCAAGAAATTTAATTTGCAAGAAAATTAAATTCAATTATATCCATTAGAAGTTTTCCTTGAATAAGAAATATAGAAATGATTACATATACAGGTCATATAGCTAGTACCTCATTAACTAACATATTTCCATTGACTAATTTTCAGGATTTGGGCTGTTCAGTATTTATTATCTATGAAGTTATTTAATGTAGAATTGAGCTTGAGTGTAGGAACCCTTATAAGCTTCTTTCCCTCTGCCAAGTGTGCATCGCTTCAGTATCTGTTTTGATTTCCATATGTTCTTCCTGTCAGATACAGCATATTAAAAAAAAAATAATGCCTCAGAAATGTTTAATGAGACTGTATGCTCTTTACCATTTACACATACATATTGAAAAACCTTTTTTCTCCGTCTAACTCAACAATACGACTAATCTTAAGATAAGTTTGGTGTTATGTTCCTAGGTAACAGAAAGAGATATTAGCTGTTTTGGAAACATGGGTATATTTTCTCATATCTGACAAACAGCAGAAAGTGAATTTCTAGTGTGGAGGCTTGATCCTGTGCAGAACTGAGATTTCAGATGATAATAACTTCCATAACTATATCTTTTTCTGTTAAGACATAAATATATAGCTAGAGAACAAAAACAATAGAGTAATTGATACTGTAAAGAACTACATAAAATTAAAAATTATCCTTAATAGTTTGAAAACAAAAAGTAATACTTTTAATTAATTCATTTAATCTAAAATGCACATCCAGAAGCTTTACTTCGTTTGTCTCCAAAAAAAATATTCAAGGTATGAATGTGTGAGTGACCCATTATAATAAAAGCACAACTGATACTGTTGCAAATCTATGAAAGAAGTGACAACTTGGGTCGGAATATGATTGGCTTTTGCTTAAAAGTTTTCTCCTGATGTGTTTCTAAAACTTACCACATAACAGAAGATAGCAGTTAATTTAATGGATCCGAAGAGATCTCAGATTCTATGGCCTCATTATATTGTACAGGGGCTGCATTAATGAAGACTTTATTAGGGGGGAGGAAGGAAGAAGGAAACTTCATTCTGTGTTTTGAGATAGAAAAATGGCACAGTTATTTGACTTAAGAATTTTGGAAACTGGTTTTCAGAGTGTCATGTTTACAGAACCATCTTTGCAATAAAACATTACAGGAATGTACTCTTTTCTTTGAATTAAAGCAACTATGTCTTTCATGGATCCCAATGTCAACTTCTAATAGCGATGGCTTTATTTAGGATAGCTGGAGTTTCCATTCTTGTTTTGATTAGTCCAATAATCAATTATATTATTTGGTAGTTGAGTGAATTTTACGTGTGTGTCTCCCACCCAAGACTGAGTTTCTTTTTGTATGAACTGGAGATAGTATCATTGTTTTATGTGAATGTTTCAAGGACTAAAATAAATTCAAAGACTGAATAGTGTTCTGAAGGGATTAAGAACAAAGCTCTGTATAGTAAATACTGGTATTACTCTTTGGCAACGTTAAATACAAATTAACATCACAAGAGTGGGAGGTAGGAGTGAAAATCTGTCTCTGAAATTCTAGATAAATTGCTTTTGGTTACTTGCTTTTCCCGAATGTCCAAAATGTTGGAAATTTTCCATAAGACACATCAAGCCCAGATTTTCAAACTTTTGCTTCATTCAGTTATATGGCATTTGTGAATTTAAGATTTGCTTTTACCTAACACTTATTAGGAAATGGTTTATGAGGTGGTTTTTTTGGTCTTTATTAAAAACAAACAAAAAAACAAACACCAAAACCAACAACAAAAAACCCAGTAGAAATGGAAAAGAGATTTTTATGATCAGCTTAGTAGAAAACTTTAGTAAACGAGATTTTAAATCAGTACTTACAAAATGGTTAGACACCAGAGAGATACTTGTTTTGAACTTATCTGGCTTGTTTCTAGAGCTTGTGTGAGGGGAACATATCAGAGTAGGTGTTACTGGAGAGCTCAGTGCTAAACAACTTCTGGTGAAAGCCTTATGCGGTTAATGTGGAAGTGATGCAATGGGACTTTATTCTAAATGGATCAGCCAGAGACATTGGATGGAGCACCGATTCTTCACAAACAAGTAGAAACCCACCCTCTTAGTCCTCTTTTCATCAATATTTCTTTTTCTTTTCTGTCTTTAAAGGTCATCTGCGAGTTCTGAGTTCTTACCAGAGTCCTCCAGAGGGCACAGAGTGAAGAAATATTATTGTCTTCTTGCATTTTCATAATGCAGAGCTCCACTTCAGTGTGATTGCTGTCTTAACTAGCAGACTATGTTGCTGTTTTATTATTACCAGAAAACCTCACCCCTTCAGACTAATGACTGAGAAACCCATTGAAAGTTACTGAAACATGCAAACTGGTCAAGAAACAAGGCTAACCCTCCCTTTCCCAAATACAAAGTGTGCTTGATTCATTGATCTATACCAAATGGTTTAAAACTGATTATCATAACTTCAGAAAATGGAATGGGACTACAGCAGACTGACAATAATTTTTAAAAAATCTCAGAAGGGAAAGAAACATTGTAAACATGATGAATACATGTGCATAAGACTGTGTGTGAATATTTGTTATGAACAGTGCAACAGGCACACACACATCATTAAAAATTACAGCACAGGCTTGTAACAGCAGAATTTGCATTACTCTGCTGCTATAATTTATTTCTTGTGTTGTGATAGTGCCCAGGAGTCCAGTGATAGACTCCAAATGAGCTTCATTCTCTATTACATAGAACAAAAAGAGACTCTGCTCATTTATTTCATTATGAATCGATTAACAGTTTTCTACATATTTATAAAAGTCTTAAAGTAAAAGTAATTTTAATTCTAATTATTTCTGATTATTACAATATGCTGGTAAATTAGGGATAAAACATTTTCTTAGAATTAATGACAATTAACTGTCACTCTCTTGCAAAGCCTTATGGGAATTGGAAACCAGCAGACATTTTTCAATACTAATTAGAAATGAATCTTCCTCTCCAATCTCAGAATAAACCACTGGGTTTTTTATAACAGAATCAAAAAGAGAGATTTTTTAGTTCTCTCATTATTGCATGGCTGTTTGTTCTCTACTCCAGCACTTGAAAAAGCAAAACAATAAAACCAAGCAAAGCTGCAGAGAACGTAGCAAGTTAACTCCGAGGTTTTTATTTAACATTCTTTTCTTTCCACAGAGTTAAGCCAGGTAGACTCCTTCCCTGCTACAAGGAAAGTCTAATGTCTCCAACTACCTTGAGTTCCTCCCATTGCTCATTTGTTTTCAGTGTAAACAGGATGTTACTCATAAACCTCCCTCAAAACAATCTCTTATCAAAAAGTGTGGTGTTTTGGTTTTTTCTAACCTCTTTCCATACCATGCATGGAAAAATGTTTCCTGGGTCAAGAAAATCATCTTCACTTTAGGCTCAGGTGGTTCATAGTTTTGCAGCTGGTGTTTTCTGAGGTTCTAGGTTAACCTACAGGAACCAGGAGCTGTTGCCAGCATTATTGTCTTCCTGTCAAATTAAGAAACACAGAGTTCCAGTCTTCACTTCTTGTGGTGGTTTCAGCCACAGCTTAAGACCATGCGGTCTTTTACTCACGCCCCCACCACCCAGCGAGATGGGGAGAGAAACTCAAAAAAGGGCTCATGGCTTGAAATGAGGACAGGAAGGGCTCATTCACTAATTATGGTCATGGGCAAAGCAGACTCAACTTGGGGAAGAACAATTAATTTAATTCATTACCAATCAATTAAAGTAGAATAGTGACATGTAACAACCACATCTTAAAACACCTTCCTCCCCCACTTCCTTCTTCCTGGGCTCAAATTACTTTGCTCTCGATTTCTCTACCTTTCCCTAACAATAGTTTTATCTTCATATAAAAGAAGTTTCAGAAGCATCTCTAAAAACTTTGGAGTGCTTTCTAACCATTAAAAATAAATAAACTATTTATTTAGATACATGGAGCACACAATCTTTTTTCTGGCTAAAACAAATCTTGCAAACATTAGCAATGTTATCTTGGAATATTGTCAAAATTATCTCTTGCTTCTATATATCCATTGTCCATAAAGTCCTGATTCCTGTGTCGGCTTACACAATACATATTGTGTAAGCCAACACAGGCAGGACACAGGAACAACCACAAAAACCATGGATAAAATGCAAAGAGCAAATTTATTCTCATTACCTCGTGAACTGGGTGATCTCTGAAGCAGTACCTGGGGCAAAGGCAGGTAAGCGGGAATGCAGGCACTGCGGAGCTCAGTTCTTGCTGGAATGAGAGCCAGAGAGTCTGATCCTGCTGCTTTCACCTGTGTATGTCAGGGACTTTTAGCAGGCAGTAGTTTTCCACTGTGCTTTGATCTTTCTCACAGTAGGGCAGGAATCCCAGTCACGTTCAGGATGCCCCTGAGTCTATCCCAGGCCTATGTTATCTAAAGGCAGACGTTCTACTTGTCAAGCACATAAGACTGAACAGTAATTAATAGTGTGATGTATGTGTTTTTCAACACCCCAGCTGCAAGTCGCTTGAGTGTATTTATAGTCCCCCTCACCAATCTTCCATTATATTCCCATACATACATACATATATATATATACAAAAATATACAAATATCTATACATATACATATACATATACATATACATATACATATACATATACAATTAGGTTGGATTCTAACTGTGCATTAAACATTGAAAAAAAAAAAGTCTTAAAGACAGTCTAAACTTACTCAAAAGAAAAATAGAAAAAGGTTATATACTTATAGTATATTATTTTATTGAACATGGGTGGCAAATCAAAGCCAAATATAACTCTAAATTTTCCCTTAATGCTCTTATTCTTTTTTTTTTTTTTTAATGAAATTTTTTCTGTTGTACCCGAGAACTACTTTGGTTTAATAAGATCACAAGAAATGTGAAAATTTTCACGACCATGTATGATTTCTAATGAACAAAATAATAGAAAATTCAGTAATAAAAATTTCCTTTTTAAAAAATAAAGTTTAGTAGAATCAAAGAACAATACAGATTGCCTGCTGAAAGGAAGGGTTGAGTAAACTACAGCAAGTTGCTCAGAGCAAGTTTTTAACATCTGCAAGAATTGGAGACTCCACAGCCTCCTCGGGCAACTTCTCCCAGTGTGTGATCACCCTCATATTTTTTTTCCTTGCATCTAGTTGGCATTCCCTATCTTCCATCTCGTCTTTCCTTTGTGTCCTTCTTGGAAATGTTTGGCTTTGTCATCTGATATGCCCCCTCTGAGACTTCCCTTCTTTAGGCTGAGCAGATACAGCTCTCAGCCTTGTATGCCAGGTGCTCCAGTCCCCTCACCATCTTAGTGACCTTCTGCTGGACTCGCTCTGGTCTGGCACTGGGGAACCCTGACCTGGTCAGAGTCTTCCAGATGAGGTTTCACAAGTGCCAAAAAGAAAGGAAGGTACATCTCCCTGGACTTGCTGGTGGGGTGCTTGCCCAAACAGCCCAGGTTTGCAGGCAGCCAGCTTCTCTACTGCCAGGCTACCCTAGTGGCTCACCTTATACTTACTGTCCCGCACATCTTTTTCCTGCCATCTTGTAGCTTTCTAGATAAGTAGATAGACAGATAATTGCATGTATATATACATGTATACATAGGTTTGTGTACATATTTACAGAGGAGGCTTAAAGCTGAAAACATTCTTCCCTTCTGGGAAACTGTTTCATGAAATCTGGTTCTGGTGTTCTCCAAGCAGAAATTTTACAGGTTTCAGGTGAACTCAACAACTTGAACCTCACTGCATATGTGATCAATTTTTTCTAGCTTAAAATTCAGCTGGTTTATGTTTCCATCTTTTCCCAGCTTGTCCAAAGCACAAGAATCTAAATTAAACAGCATTTAAGATTTTCTATATTTCTTCTCTAGGTGAACCAAGAACTTAACCTATGTAAAAGACACACTTAAAAGGGACTAATCATACAAAATTTCCAGACTAAAAATACGTGCATTAACCTTGAGCAAAGTTTTCAGCTCCTGAATGTTTATCAAAAATGAAATGAACATTTTTTTTCTGGAAACGCTTCCTTTTGTGTATGCACATGTACACATGTACCAACAAATACATATGCAAAAATAACCCTATAAGCAAGAATCAGTTATTCATATAACAACTCTTCAGTAACTATTCATATATATGTATATTCAATAAATGCATAATTATATATATATTACATGAAAGTTTATCTTTATTCAACAGAAAATCTCCTGTAGTATTTAAGAAAATACTAGTTCAACACAGGGAGTTAGTGAAATATTGTATGCTTTTCTAAGTACAGTAGAAATCCAGGTAAATAGGTTACGTTGTGTTGGTTTTTTCCTTTTTTTTTTTAATTTGTTTCATCCTTGGTTACTAATCTTTGTACTCAGTTTCCTTTGTTGGTTGAAAATTGTCTTAGTAATCCATTATGTCAGGAGCATAATTCCTTCCTGGTTCCTGAACAAATTATTCACAAAGAGAATAAATTAGAATGCTTCTGGGGATAAGATTTGCTTTATAAGCAACCCAGATACCTAATATATTAGACCTAATTAATAAGGCTATCTAAAGCCCTGAAAGCTTTAAGTTACATTATTATATATGCTTTTGTTTCTTTAGAGATGCTCAGTGTAACAGAGGTGCTGGTGTCCTTTAACAGCAGAAACTGTGTTCACTGTGCAAAAATGCCTAAGAGAGGAAATAATCTCTTCCACAGTACAATACTTTCTCCCCACATCACACATAAATTAAGAAAAAAAAAAAAAAAGAAAAAAAAAACCAACCCAGAACTGAAGTAGAGGGGCTGGGGAGGCAATCATCTGATATAGGTCTAAGTTCCTTTTCACTTTGTCTCTGTCTCACAGCTGCTGAAACTGTGTCTGTTTGGTCTAAGCTTCTGTTAGAGGAGATTCTAAGGCTATAAGGTGTCAAAGAGGGATGGATAAAGTGGCATGGTGATTTATGGTTAGTGCTTCTGTTATGGATAAAAATATATACATATTTCTGATCAAGAAAGTAGTATTATTTTAATAAAACTCATTCCCCTGACATCATCAGGAATGTATTGATTTCATTTTAAAGATTTTCTGTTCTGCTTTTGAGAGCATTCTAAGACATCTGGACATATTTATCAGTTCAAATGGGATTGATTTTATTTTTCTGATCTGCCATTTCCAAAATGGAGACTTGCTCTGCTTAATCTTATGATAAAAATATGCTTAGTGGGATAACCTGCAGGAAAATTCTATAATTTAGATAAACTTTTGAACCTAAATCGTGTGAAATGGTAGAAATCTGATCTTATAATGCAACTCTAAGAAATACTAGAATCTAACTTCATCTTGGTAAGACTGAAACTAATGATTTTTAACTTTTCTATTTGGAATATAAATCAATAAAAACAATTCAATATAACATAATAAAAATGCTTTGACTTTACTGGATTATTTTGGTTTGATAAGTCATACCTTCAACTTATATTTTATTATAAAAATATGTAATATTTCAAATGGTGGAAATAAATTATTTAGTCATCCCACTCAACTGGGAAAAAAATCAATGAAATCTTAAGAAGAAAAAATTACTTTAGTTTATCATCTTTTCATTAAGAAAAGAAAGAAACAATAATGTGTCAGAATGTTTTCAAAAAGCTTTTGTAAAATGTAACTGTTGGAAGCATGACAAGACCCTTGTTCTGCCCTGCTCTCAAAAGTTTTCTATACCAAGCTTCCGGCCAGCTTGATAAGACTTATTTGCTGCATTTATAGCGTGTGTAAGCTGTCCAGGTAATGAAACAGGGAGATGTTTGACATCATCTCTGTATATTTGTATTTCTTCCTTTTAGTTGCTGAGTGTAAGTTTTGCTTTGGGATCTTGTGGGATAGGACTGATCTCACACATTGCTTGTTGTTTAACATTGCTGTCTGAACAAAGCTGATACATGCAGTGGCTGGGCAACACACAGCAATGACACTGTGCACTTGCTTAAGCCCAAGCCACAATAAGGCTATTTTGCAAGCCAGGAGTGGAGAGTGAGGTGTGTGTTCAGCTTGCACTAAAGGGATCTGCCCTTCTCCATTTTTCCCAACTGCATAACTCTGCAAACACAAGTCCTAACTGTTTGTGTGCCTACAAATCAACACTTTATATTCCCCAAAAATAAAGAGTAAAAGGCTATATAGTCCTCTAACGACATTACGGTATCAGCTCGTGGAGTGAAGTAAAGGCAAAAGTGAATGAACAAAACAGGCCAAGGATTTACCTGGGCAACTGTAAGAAGTGTTTTTTTCTTAAGTATCAAGGAAAAGAAATTCAGAAACCACTTCTCAATATTAGTCTGGGCAAAAAGCCAAACAAACCAATTTTTAAAGCAAAGCCTGAAAAGTTTGTAACAGCAGCTGCACCTTATAGTTTTCTTGGATAAAATGGGAACTGGATTTGATGAGCCAAAAGGTCCCCTCAAGTCTCACATCATATGAAAGCAATTAATTTCAATTTATTTTCTATTAAATTGTATATTCAATCAATACTGGAATATATGATTCTTCTGAAACAAATTTTAAATTGAAACCTTTGAAAGATTCCTCAGAGTATATGATTTTGAATGATGCACATTAGCATTCTATTGCTAAAAGAGCAAGAAGGTCACAGCCAGAGACGTTTATTTCTCCATGTCTGTGTTTTTCTATGGATTATTTCTTTGTTTTTCTTTGAATAAAAAGATAAACATTTGTCTCACTAATATTGGAATAAAGCATATAAATTTATGCTACACATTTTTACTTCTGATTTCAAATTAAGGAAAAAAATATTTTGGCTGTAAAAAACTGAAAATTAACACACTATGAAATATATTTACTTTCTTAAAGTTTCCTCTTTAGACGTAGGAGTCTCTCATTTTACACTTTATTGTTAAATTATACTTTTTAAAGGTAACAATAGTGGATACGAAATTTTAATCAAATATTCCTGAGTGGTACTGTAGGAATGTAACAAAACTGATATTTTCTGCCCTATTTATCATCATAATTTTAAAGATATTAATACTACGAATATTTGAGTTTGCACATATTTTTTTCAAATGTATTAATACGTTATTTTTAAAAGTACATAGTCATTTATTTTTCCCTCATAATCAAGTGCATTTCATGATCACTCCAGATATAAGAAGCCACAGTTCCTGTTTTCTTAACAATGCCTTCAATAACTGCTGATAGCATGAGAACATGCTGGCTGGGGACAGTTCCTTGGGGACTCGGTCCACAGAATCTGTTTGTCTAGTTTGTCTTTGCTGATCCTAACAAGAATGAATTCCTTTTACACTGGTGAGTGTATAAATACTGAGGCCTGTCTAATCAGATCCTGTATGCAAACATGAACTAAGATAAATTTTGTAGAGAACAGTTATGTGTCTTAAAAAATAATTCATAATTCATTATCTAGGTCTTTCGATGAAGTCTCATGAGTAAAATCTCAATTCTTTTCATCATAGCAGTCTACACATGGAAAAATGTGGGCTTGTTACTCAGATGTGTCTGATAAAATCTGCAGTTGAATTTTTTAGGAATGCAAGTTTCTGCAGTGCATTAGAATAGTAAAGAGTTCAGCACAAAAATTGAAAATATTTATATTCTGTTGCTAAGTGAGTATGAGTCATATTTACAAAGGTATAAGGCTTTGTCTGTCTGGAGGAGATAGTTGTTAGCAAAAATTTAGTTGTAGACACTACAGTGAATATCACAGATCTCTATATACTGGAAATTCTGATCTGACTATGAGCTGATAAGGTTTTAAAGAAAAAGAGCTATCAGAAGTTTCCCTTAAGTTAAAAGACTTGAAGGGTTTAGATCCGAAAGCTACATATAAATCAATCAACATATTTTTTGTCTCTGCAACTTGTTTGTATAGCCAGGGGACAAGAAAGTCTGATGGTTCTGAAATATTTAAATACACCTAAATATATTTGAACAATGAGATGTAGTGCCATTTTCTGAGACACAGAAGCAATAATAGTAAACATCACTACACAATGGAAAGATATTTTCATTTTAGATATTATTGTGGTACCTTCTTAGAACTGGAGTTAGCAGAATCAAATCAGTTCAGTACTAGTCTCTGTTGGCCAGTAGGATACATAGACAGAGTGTGTATCTTGTGCAGTTTAGAAATTGTAAAGCAAGAATCATATTTTAAAATATTTTTATGCCTGTATTTGTTATATAGAGAGTGCTCCTCATTCTTTGTTCTCTCCTTTGGATGGAGAAACTTGACTTTCTCATTTGATATTATTTGCTCTTATTATTATTCTTCTCATTCCAGAGAGAGTCTCTGCAAATTGAAAATCACATTAGAATTAAGAGGTGTCAATTTGCTGCAGTGAATCTCAAAACATCTTTAATGTAAACCCAAAATATTAATGTGCACAAGGTTTTAGTATCAGCTATAGCAACAGTCAGAGAAGAATAACAATGCAAGAAAAACTTGGAGCAGTCTGCACTGGACCATGTGCCAATATTGAAAATTAATTAAATTGAAATGCATAATTAATACACAACCTAGCCCAGAAAGTACTTAAAAATATTTGAGGAAATTATTTGGATTCTGAGATTAATTTATTTATTTGTAATTCAGAAAACAAGGTAAAATTTCATCCATGCAATTCTACACATAGTGTGGTAATACCAGCCACTTCCATTTGTCACGTCATTTCTAATATCTCTTCATTTGACATGAAAGCGCACACATAAATATCTTGCATCCCCATACCAATCTGCACTTCTTTAATGGGACTCTGTAATAACTGTTCAGAGAATCATAGAGTCATAAAATACCAGATTGGAAGGGATCTCAAGGATCATCTGATCCAACCTTTCTTGGCTAAAGCATAGTCTAGACAAGATGGCCCAGGACCCTGTCCAGCCAAATCTTAGAAGTGTCCAGTGTTGGGGAATCTGTCACTTTCTTGGGGAGATTATTCCAACAGCTGGTTGCTCTCATTGTGAATAATTTTCCTCGTGTCCAATCAAAATTTCCTCATGAGTAACTTGTACATATTACCCTACATCTTTTCCATGTGACTCCTTGTAAAAAGGAAGTCTCCATCTTCTTTGTAGCCACTTTTTAAGTACTGGAACATGGTGATGAGGTCTCTCCTAAGTCTTCTTTTCTCAAGGCTGAAAAAAACCCAGTTCTCTCAGCCTTTCCTCACATGTCAAGCTTCCCAGTCCTTTGATCATCTGTGTGGCCCTTCTCTGGACCCTCTCCAGCCTGTCCACATCTTTTTTGTATTTTGGGGACCAAAACTGAATGCAGTATCCCAGGTGTGACTTGATGAGCGATGAGTAGAGTGGGATAATGACATCTTTATCTCTGCTGGTGATGTTCTTGTTCATGCAATCTAGCATCCTGTTGGCTTTCTTTGCTGCAACAGTACACTTCACTCCTACTGAGCTTGTTGTCCACCACCACCCCTAGGTTCCTTTCCACAGAGCTGTTCCCCAGCCAGGTAGATCCCAGCCTGTGCTGCACTCCTGGATTATGTGTTCCCAGGTGCAAGACCATTTGTCTTTGTTGAACTTGGTAAGGTTCTGGTTAGCCCACTCTTCCAGCCTATCCAGGTCTTTTTGCATGGTGACTTTCCCTTCAGAAGTGTCCACTTCCCCACTCAGCTTGTTATCATTGGCAGACTTAAATCAGGGTACACTAGATCCCTTCATCCAGATCACTTATTAAACAGCACTGGGCCCAGTATCCATCCCTGGAGGACCCAAGTTGTGACAGGTTGCCAGTTTGGAGCTATTTACCACCACCCTCTGGGTGCAGCCTGTCAGCCAGTTCCCCATTCACCACACAGACCACTTGACAACAACACATCTATTTCTCTAGGAGGAGGCTGTGGGGAATTGTACTGAAAGCCTTGGAGAAATCCAGGTAGGCAATGTCTACCCAAAAAGCAAGAACTGCCAAGCCTCAAGTGCAGACTCCAGCTGGGACTCCCTCCTCAGCAAGCAAGGGAGAGACAGGTCACTCACCAGCAGTGCCTGGCTCCGGCTCACTGTGGGCCAGTTCAATGTGACTGCGCTTCTGGAACCTGACTGATCTTTCAAATTAGATCAGTAATGCTAGATACCATAATGACAAAACTATCAGAAAATCTCAAACTAATTACAAAGATGTCCTCCAGCTGCCAATTTGTCTTCCTATCTAGCATAAACAGCTAATAGTCTGGTCTCCTAGCAGATGAGAAAGAAAACAGATGGTGTATCATCACTATCTATAGACAGTTACTTTGAACTCATTCAGAAATTAGAGTCTTTCCCTGTTTTGCCAAAGATGTTTGTCTCTTCAGAAAGAAGGCTGAAACTATCACACTACTGAACAATTTTTTTTCTAATATCTGCATATTAAGAGTTGGTCTTCTGATTTAGGTACTTCAGAATCTGTGCAACATTGAGAGTCAAAGGAGTTTTGGCTGTTATTCCTTTAAGCCCTTCTGAATATTTTACCAGTCGCATTATTGTTCTAGTTTTATTTCCATTTTGTATGGTGAATACTTTACTTTAAAAAAAAATAATCAGGCCATTAACAAATATTTGCAAAACATTATTTTATAACTAAAATAATGGGGTTTTTCTCCCAAAAATAACCTTTTTAAACACTTCACTTGAAGATTGAATTATAATCATTAAATGTGTTTTGTTTTACCTTCCTTAAACAGGGAATTCATTAAAAGTAGACAATTTCAAAAGAAATTCTATTTACTTTCCATCTTGAATGAAGTTTTAAATTTCATCCAGATCTCAGAATAGCTAAGGGAACGTACAACTATTTAACTTTGACACTATGTTGGAGGTTCATACTATTTATAAAGATATCACAGCTTGGAAGTCTTAATAGCTCTGGCTCTCACACTACTTTCTAACAGATATAGTAGCTATTTACTTACCAAACAGAGGTGCAGTGAGGAGAAATTATTTAATGTGGATACAGCACTTTGAAAACTTCGACCTTTATATGAATGCTAAATATTACTCATTTGGGACTGTTACCAAGATACTGTGTGCTGTTGTTTTGCTACTGATTACATATTATTTGCTGTATATTCATCTGCACAAAAACATCATAAAACAAATCCTTCCTTCCAAGCTCTATTTTTTGGTAATATTTTTCTTATTTTGTGCCGTTTCATTATTTGAGGATATTGTTGAAATAATTATTTTAGTAGCTTCAGGAAACTTTTGTAATAGAGATAGCTTATCTAATCTCAACTGATATTTAGCTCAGAGAGAAATCCAAATGAGTTTATAAAATGTGGTAGCTGTTATAAAATAATATGTACCTTGAAGTCACTTTATGTTTTGTCTGTTTGGGGTTTTTTGTTGTGTCTTTTTTTTTTTTTTCTGTTTGCTGTTTAAAGCCATTCAGTATCCCATACTGTTCGCCCATGTCTTTTAAGGAAATAGATGTGAGGAGAGTAGCCAATGTGAGTGAAAAGGGGTTTAATTTTCACAGGCTAAGAGCAAAATCTTGCTGCAATGAAGTCACTAGCAAAACTCCTGGTGATTTCAAACCAGCTATTATTTGCCACTGTCTCTGAACTTGGCATATTAGGTTTTAAGGAAGCCAATTCACTTAATACTTAAAAAGTCATCCCATATTTCAAATCATTATGATTCTTCCTCTTCAGTTTGGATTTTATATTAGTAAAGACACTGAAATCAGGACACTTTTTTTTTTTTTTTTTTTTTTGTTAGAGAAATATTGTAATACTTATAATGCACAATACTGCTAGTTATTCCTTCCTTAACACAATTATAAATCATTTGACCTAATAGAGTCCTTCTACCTTGTTACCTCTGTTTATAAATATTAGTAATTGAGAGATTTTGCAGAAGAAGAAAGAAGAATAGGAATGTTAAATAGCTTACCTAATTACATCCTAGATGAGATTTGTGTGATGAGCTGAAAGTACCGGTCTAAATACACTGAGTTTCAAATGTCACTAATGTATGCATCTGAAAAAGAATGAAATCTAGAAGTTTTATTCATTGCAGCTTATAAACTTCTGCAGTATTTACGTAACTGGATTCATTTTGGGGTGAATTAGTTCTTACACTGACAGTATTAGACACACAGGTGGACATGTGCAATTTCATTCGTATTTTTCTGCAAACCCACCTCTAAGTTTTTAATACATCTCATACACATTAATAGGAGAATGACTTAAAAGGCATTACTGGTGGAAAATTATGAAGCTCAATTACTTTACCTGTCCTTTGGTACATTTTAGAAAGAGAACATTGTGTTGCATTTCTCCTCCCCTTTTAAAAATATAATTAATGTTTAAATTGCCTTTACATTAAAGCAGCATAGCTTCAATGAGCAACTAAAGGCCTAATGATTAAATTTGAACAATGGTGTTAACATAAAAGATGAACCATGTCAAGAAAATTATGCAATACATAGCACTAAGTTTTTAATATTTCATGTAACCAGAAATATCCTCTCAGTGAAAAATCACAGGGAAAAGTCAGATATACTAACTGTAATATGAAATTTGGTTATCATTAATTTTTGATTCCTACCATGAAAACATGCTCACATTTTTCTCACTTGAGGTGCAGCAGGAAAATTCTCAAATGTGGGGATGGATCATGAAAAGTTCTTCATGTCAGGGCAAAACATTGTGGAAAACTCATATGGTGACTGGGAAAAGAGCTCACAAGTAAAGAAATACTCTACATAAACAGGAAGGTTTGATCATCAAGACGATAAGGGGAGGCGGGTGGAAAATATTGCAGAAAGCTAAGGGAAAAGAGAGAGGCTGACATGTCAGAATGTATTTGGCGGTTAGATTCTGCAAATCTTCACTCGTGATTGCTGGGAAGACTTAATGAAGGCAAATATTAGATAAACTTTGGATTTTCAACATAGAAATGTGAATGCAAGAAGAAACCTTTGCAAATTAGAATTAATTCATTATTCATGAATACATAGAATGTATATATTTACAAATGAATTTCTGAGTAAAGAATGTGCAACAGTGAATGAGCTATTCAAAGTAATTATTAAGTCCTGGTTATTTCAATTAAGCAAAAATTTTCACCTTCCATGTTTTTTTTATATTGAGTTTTCACAGGAATCATAGGGTTGCAATGACGAATATTTCTACAAAACTTCACAGAAACACTATTTATAAATTTATTTTCTGCTTTGAAATGTTTTTAAGAAGCAGGAAATATTATCTAACATTTCAAAAATTTTCAGAGATTGGTAATAAATCTTTCTCCAGAGTTACAATTGTAGCTGAATGTAATTGCACTTAGTTCTTCCTTCTGTAATTGTGCTGCTTGTCCAGTAGTAGACACTATATGACACTTTTTTAGGGGTATGTTTAAATGTTGACAGCATCTCACAGCTAAGTCTGTATGAGGTGAATTAATACAATAGGTGAGTGGAGTCAGAGGGAATCCACAGGTTCCCTAACCAAGGAGGAGAAAAATCTTCAAATATTTGTCCATTGATAAATAGTATTTTAAGGGGAGAAAAAAAAAAAATAAAGTAGAACATAGTTGTTTGCTAGAAACAAAAGTGAAATACCTCTACAAAAAATGGACTTCTGTATAGTTCCTGATGAAACTAAGATTAGATGCCATCAGCTAAGTAGAAGATCAAATAACATCATCTCTAAATAGGCATTTTAGCCTGTCTTCAAGGAAGTGACATCAGTGGTTCTGGTGGACAAGTTTTCTAGAAAAAAGTAGCTTTTGTTCAGGTTAACATGGTCATACATTTGGGATGCATTTAGAAACCGCTGTTTAAAAAAACAAAAAAAAAAACCCACCTAATTTTCCTTCTGCTTCTATTGAATTTGAAGTTTTGTTCTTTCATGGGTTAAAAATGGCTAGTGTTACTCTATTATGTGACTAATGCAGATTGTTCTGCTAGAATACATAAATAATTAGCTGAGTTATCGGCCAGAGAGATTGTAAGGATTCTAAATCCAATCATTTTGAAGAAAAAATTTAAACTTTCTTTGCCCATAAATTAGATGCTAAAAGAATTAGATGCATCAGACAAACCCTGTTCCCTGTTACTGTTACCTCCTCTTTCAAAGGTGACATTGACATCACTCAGCTTGGCAATCGTATCTTTTTCATCTTCCTTTTGCTTGTTAATGCTCAGTTATCCTTGACCAGAGGCTTTTCCTTTTCTAGATCCTCATTACTCTACTCTAAAGCCTTTTCCTTTTTAGAAACACTCTAACAAATGAGCTATTAGGTTATGGGAACTACCTTATTTGTCCATTTGGTGGTTTTCAAGAAAAATGCCTGTAAGATCTGCTTTAATCCTGATATTGTCTGATTATACTTAGTCTGCTTTAAACTGTCAGATGTATGTATTTGATCATGCTCACCTAATACTTATAGAAGTCCAATCTGTTAATTGTGCTCAGGCTACATTAGTAATGTTTAATCCTTAAACATATTGCATTACACTTCATGTGCCCATTCTGTCTCAGATATTAGTGCACTGGGCTTGTTTTAAAACATGAAGAATATGTCTTTTGGATTGAGTGCATCCAGTTGCACAGGCAGAACACATCCGCAAATCATAATAGGTACCTTAATCTGAGGCAATTCTGAGTATAGGTATCTGAGGAGGTTTGTGACCAAAACTTGTGGCATGAATTGATTTTATGAGTATATGCTTCTTAGAAGGAGATGGTCAGAGTAACTGTAATTCTTTGGTGCCTCATCTAAACTGGAGTTTAAGTTGTCTGAACACAACCACTTTTTTATTTTCTGAAATATTACAGGATCTGCAATTACTAGTAAGTAACTGTCAGATACTGTCTTCCTGTCTTTCTTGCAATTCTGAAGCAAAACTGTATAACCTTATATTTGGATTACATCAAGATCACTACTATTTCTGCTAATTTGGTAGAACTGGTAATTTTTCCATGCTTAGACTGTTATCCTGCCCTACCAGTCCCCACTATGAACTTACTAATCTTTTTTTCTATCTCAGTAACTTACTCAGAAATAATATGAGTTTAGTATATGTAGTGGAATATGCATAATGATTAGAATTTTCTTATGTATACATTCTTAGATAACTTATTTTTTACTATTTTTACTATTTTGGTTCTGACATATATTATGTAAGATATACAATGTATAAGCTCCTTTGGAAACGCTCACTCTTTCTTCCTGTGAATGCAAACTTTTGCTTTACAGTCTATTTTGCCACTAACAATCCATATGAATAGCTATTTGTTATATAGCTATTTGTAGTTCTCATTTTGCGTACCTTGCAGTGTTAAATACTAATAGTCATGTTCATTGAACATAATAATAATATTCATCATTTTAATTGAGGTGATATATGACAGCTGTTATAATCAGAAAACCATCCTAATTCTTAAGTGTGAAAATCTATTTTTTTTTCCTTCAAATTAAAACCATTTATATTAAGCAAGGTTATTTTCGATTCAGAAAATTAAAGAAAATTTCACATAGCAAGTAATTCTTCATAGAAAGCTAAAAACATTTTTCGTAAGTAATTAATATGATGGACTTCTGTGTTTGTGCTCTATCTAGCAGTTAACACAATAGGACCTCAGTCTTGATAGGGAAATGGGCTGTGACAGTAGTATAAATATTTAATCATTTTAATTAAGTGTAAAAGGAGGGAGTCAAGTAAATTCATTATGTAAGGACTCTGTTAGATTGCTTGAAGCAGGACTCAGTTGGAAATATATCAAAGAGCTGTAAAACTTGAAGTTAATAAATAAAAATAGAAATAGTTATTTGAGGTCAATGTTATACTTTTGCATACTTAAATTTAAGTAATGGCCCTCCAGTATAGTGAGATATTAAACAGTTACAACTATTTAATATAGTAGGCAGCTCATTAAAACAATTCTGTAATATTTAACTGTAGGGAAGAATGTTGGCAGAATGTGACATAAAATAGGACTGCTGAGAGACTGAAGGAAAGAGGAAAGGGGATATAACAGGAATTGAAAAGTAGGCTATTAACAAGAATATGCAGTCAGTTAATTTACAGGAAAATAAATAAGCATGTCATAAATTAATCTAAAAGTTTCTTATGAAAGTGCAATGGTAAAAGAAGTATTAGAGAAAAAGTAATTAATAAAGTAGATTAAATTAATGACAAAGAACTATTAGGAGACTTACAGTCTTTTTACAGTGATTTTTACCTTCACAGTTCAGAAAACAAGTTTGAATATTTCACAAAAAGTAAAATCTTCATTTTCAAGTTTAGAATCATAGAATTATATAATTTTTTGGTTGGAAAAAGACCTTTAAGATGACTGAGTCCAACCATAAACCTAACACTGACGAGTCCACCACTAAACTATATCCCTAAGTGCCACATCTACACTTCTTTTAAATACCTCCAGGGATGATGACTTAACTACAAGCCCTGTTCCAGAGCTTGACAGCCCTTTTAGTGAAGAAATTTTTCCTAACATCCAATCTAAACCTTCGATGGTGCAATTTGAGGCCATTTCCTCTTGTCCTATCACTTGTTTCTTGGAAGAAGAGACTAACACCCACCTGGCTACAACCTCCTTTCAGGTAGTTGAAGAGATCTATAAGGTCTCCTCTCAGCCTCCTTTTCTCCAGGCTAAACAACCCCAGTTCCCTCAGCCCCTCCTTGTAAGACTTGTGCTCTAGATCCTTCACCAGCTTCGTTGACCTTCTTTGGATGTGCTCCAGTGCCTCAATATCTTTCTTGTAATGAGGGGCCCAAAACTGAACACAGTACTTGAGGTGTGGCCTCACCTGTGCAGAGTACAAGTGGTTGATCACTTCTCTGGTCCTGCTGGCCACACTATTTCTGATATGAGCCATGATGCTATTGGCCTTCTTGGCCACCTGGGCACACTTCTGGCTCATGTTCAGTCAGCTGCTGACCAATACCCACAGATCCTTTTCCTCCAGGCAGCTTTCCAACCACTCTTTCTCAAGCCTGTAGCATTGCATAGGTCTGTTGTGACCCAAGTCCAGGACCTGGCACTTAGCCTTGTTGAACCTCATACAACTGGCCTCAGCCCACCATTGGCATCTGTTTGTTGGAGGGTGGTAGTGAATGGAAATATGGGTACCCGTGGGCAAGGAATACTAGAGCATGTCAAGTGGCAGTATGCAGCTATGTTTATATAAAATAATGAACCTTTATTCAATTACATTTAGGAAGTTATTCAGTTGAACAGACACTAGATGTCTACCACAGTTTAAGCAGATGCTTTCCAAGGATGCACTGTTTTTACTATTTAACAGTACAAGTCAGTTGGGTGTCTGACAATGCCTGAGATGTCCTGGACTAACTGGACAGCTGGCCTTTACCTTCCTGTCCAGAGGGACACACAAAAGTCATTTATCCCATCTGCCAGCCCTTTGCAGAGCTCTCAAATACCTTAGGATATCTCAAAAGGCACTAACTGTCTCTGTTTAGGAGGTATATGAAGCCACAGGTCACCTCTGACTATAAGGGGTGCCTACAAAATGGCTCACACATACACAGTAAATCTGCATTAAAAGATACTAATCTTGAACCACATCTCAATCCAGGTAGCTAGACACCTACCTTTTAGCAACTTAGTTGGATCACAAGTCCTTTGCCTAACCATGACAGCACAAAAGCACATGAGAGGCCCTAGGCTATCTGGAACAGGCCTGACAAATTAGACACTGACTTTGTGGTCTTCTGGAGGGAGATTAAGTAGGACATTTCAGAGTACCTTCATGGCATGGGTCATCTGGGTGGGGGCCAGCATATTGAACATCTGAACTCCCTTTATAGCTAAGTGAAAGATAGGCACTGCTTGAGAGTGGTGCATCGAATTCTTGTTTAGATATTTGAAATAATCCAGATGTACCATCTTCTCCAATAACACTAAAGCAAGTCTAGAGAACTAGGTCCATCATAAATATCTACACTGCAAAGTTTGGTGAAATTATTCTCAATCGTTTTTTATAGAAAACTATTTTTCAGAATGCCCACTTCATCTTCACTCCAGTGGAGTGAAAACTGAATGTAGGACAGCACAGAAAGGGAAAAATATTGCAATGCATTAAAATGGCAGAAAACATTTAATATAGTACAAAAGTTAGTTATTTGTAAGACTGTCCTTTTAAACCTTTACTGTGGTCTAGAAGAAATGTGTTAGCACAGTAATAAGCCCTGCAAATGTTACTTCATTAGGAGGAACAGGCAATTTCAGAATTTGTTGAAACCTCCTGTCTTTGATACTCAAGTGATATGAAATAATTATTCCTTGAGAGGCAAACTAAAGGTAATTCATAGCAACTTTCTTTTGTGAAAGCTTATCTGGTTTAAGTTGCAAAAGAAAAAGTGACAGGACACAAAATTTGTGTCTGGGAATGCTTGGTTTTGGGTTTTTTTTTTTGCTTTTCATACTCACTTTTGATGCAAACAAGAGTTTTCTCTGACAGAGTTTCCGAACCTGCGCTGAAGACAATAATCAGCATTTTACATCACATATTGAATCATCTTTTAAGCCAACGAAATATGATGTGGTGATTTCACTTTCATACTGGATGATCTAGTCAGAATGAAAGAATAGAATTTCAATCAGTTGAAAGAAGCTTCATTGAAAGTGTTTTCAGACAAATAAAATACTGAGTTAAATTTTAACTACTTCATCATATATTAATAATTTCAAAAATATTTTGTTCAGAGAAAAAGGGTAGAGAGATTTCTATCTTGAAAAATGTGTAAACTTGAAGAATACCTATATGGGCACCAACTTTTAGGTTATGGTTTGGAACAAATGGTCTAAATATCAGGAAAAAACACTGAGAAAAATGATGTTTTTAGTTGAAGACTAACCCCCAAAGGAAACAGGCTTTTTTTCTAACTCTTGAACAGTTTATGTATACTTACATCTATGTGCATATATATATATTCAAAGGAAAATATAGTGGAGTATTATATTTCCATTTAAGAGAGAGATCAAAGAACTTGTATACAATTCTAATGGAAATAATTTCATGTATTGATGTCAGTTTTGGAGAAATAATGTTCAAAACAGTGGTGTTTGGAAAATTTAAAGCGGTATTTTAATAATATCAGAAGCACTGAAAGATACATCTAGTTTCTAGTTCATGTTTAGGTTATGAATTTAAGCAAGTTATATTTTTTTATTTTATATCATAAATGTTTATTTCATTTGTTAAAAATAAATTTAAATTAAATTAATAGTCTAATTTGTGATCTCCTAAATAATTTAATACTTTTTATTTCTTATTGCCTAGATTAACAATGTTCCTAGAAATACAATGTATTGCATAATCTCAAAATGGGTTGAAAGTACACATTAGTAATGGTGTATAATTCTCTTGTCTCATTTTACAGAAGCAGCATACCTCCACATTTACTGTGTCCATTCATGCTCAAAGTAATCATAGAAAAAAAGCTTATTTCATGAGAGTCAATGTTGCTTATATCCAGGCTCCAAATAAAAAAATCTGCAAGGTAATGGTTCCATTCAAACAGATAGAAATAAGTCATGTTTAGTGACCTTTACAATTTCCAATTACAAAGCTGTCCATTCTTGCAGTGTTTTCATTTCTTTGCTTGTGTTAATTTTTCAATCAATTAAATCTACTATTGTTTCAGTCAATAAATTAACTGTAATGCTTACCATGGTCTTGGCACGTATTTCTTTGCTGAGCAGAGACTAAATATTTAAGCTGTTGGAGTCAAGTTCCCCCATGAGTTTAATTGAGAAGTTATTAAAAATTCACATTCTCCATCCTGTTTTCTCTCAATCAAATCCAAACCAGCAGCTACATTTACAATTCCTTAAACCCTCTTTGAGCTGTACCCAATGACCAAGATTTCTTGAATGAACAACTAGTCCACTCTTAGAAATGTAACACTACCCTCTGGGTGCAACCATCCCACCAATTTCTCATCCACCAAACAGTCCACCCATCAAATCCATATCTCTCCAATTTAGAGAAGGATGTTGTGGAGGATCATGTCAAAGGCCTTACAGAAGTCCAGA
The DNA here is from genome assembly GCF_000700745.2 of Antrostomus carolinensis. NCBI lineage: Eukaryota > Metazoa > Chordata > Aves > Caprimulgiformes > Caprimulgidae > Antrostomus > Antrostomus carolinensis. The sequence continues at coordinate 28,378 of NW_010305971.1, forward strand.
TAGATTACATCTGTAGCTCTTCCCTTTTCCACTGATGTAGTCCCTCTATCATGAAAGGCCACCAGGTTGGTCAGGGAGGACTTACCTTTGGTGAAACCATGCTGACTGTCTCAAATCATGTCCCTGTCCTTCATGTGCCTTAGCATAGCTTCTAGGAGGATCAGTTCCACGATCTTCCCGGACAAAGAAGTGAGGCTGACAGGTCAGTAGTTCCCAGGATGCTTCTTTCTACCCTTTTTAGAAATGGGTGCAACCTTTCCCTTTTTCTGGTCACTAGGGACTTCACCTGACTTCCATGACTTTTCAAATATCATGGAGAGCAACTTGGCAACTACATCAGCCAATTCCCTCAGGATTCTGGGGTGCTTCTTGTCAGGTCCCATAATTTTTGGTATATTCAGGTTCCTCAGGTGGTCAAGAACCCAATCTTCTCTTACAGTGGGAGACACTACACTTCCTGAGTCCCTGCCCTGCAGTCCATCAACGTGAGAGGTATAGATTTCAGACTTTTATATATTAAACATTTGAAGCTAATTTTTGTGTAGGAAAGGGAGTGAAATGACAACTGAGGATCAGTTTTCATCAGTTACAGTATCTGATCTTTCTGCTCTGTTGTAGAGTGTGCTCCTTTCTTATGAGAGGAAACAACAGCTGTGGGTCTGTGTGCATGGATTATCAGCCCTGCAAAATTCTGTGGTAGTGTTAAATTCTCACTCCTTGCTAACATTCAATTTTCCTTTTTTATGTTTCTGTCACTGAATTTGGGTTCAAATAGGGGATGAAAGGTTTGCTGCAATAACTTAAAAGCAATATAGTCAAATCCCATACTTCAGAACTGAAGATAATCAACCAAGTGGGTAGCCACTGGAAATGTGTTATTACTGTTGTGTAGCTCTGTTTCCCAGTTTCTAAAAAGAAGCTCCTTGAAAACTGTAGTCACTCTGCCAATATTTTTCTGAAAAAATGATTGAATAGCTTTTACTCCAATCCGCATCATCATTTTACTAAATGGATTTAGTCTATATGATGTGTGTTTCTCTTCAGAATATCCTCCTACTTCATCTTTTGTTGCTACAGAAAACTGAAGCCATATATCTCGTGTGTTAGGAAATCTCAAAACTTTTTAGAAGTATGTGTATATAGAGATGCTTCAGATCATAAAAGAATAAAAATACGTAGTCAGGTGTGACACAAGCCTCCTTCTCAGTTATCACAGTGTGCCAGGAAATTATTTCTGAATTGTAGAGCCTCACTTTTGGTCAAATTTTTACCACTCAGATTTACTCCGTATTGTATATCAACCAAACTTTACCTCAGTATAGTTACAATGCTCCAAAATGATATGGCTTATTTAGCAACATTGTTCCACAGTCTTCCACCCTTGATACTACCTTGCTGAAACTCACCTATATTTTATGTTTAGTTTACTGAAATGGAATCTCTGGAAGAAAGCTTTGAGAAATAAATTGGAAAAAAAAATCACTGTATGCAGCAAAATTGTGTCTGCACCATAGTTGCTGCCATTTTACTTGCTCCTCAACATGGAAGTGAAATACTTCACATTGGCATTTTTTTCTCTCTGATTCCTTTTGGGAAGATAATTTTCAGGTTGATAAGGAAAGTGGTCTTGAAGAATGTGAATGTTAGATGCTTAACAGTACTTTTTCAAAAAGGAAAAAGGATAGAAAGTTAAGAAAGAAAAGCAGAAATGCACATAATATGGAAGTTATTCCATTAAACTCCTGTCATTTCTGTTTTCCATTTTTAATAAATAAAACAGATAAGGAAATAGCAAATAAAAATTATGGCTGCCACAGCATATAAATAGATGCCTAACATCTAAATTCTTCTTGATGTCCTTATATTCCCAAGTCTGCATGAAAACTCAGTTTCTTAAGATTTTTTAAAAATATACCCCCAGGTGGATTTTCCATTTACTTTTATTTTGAATCATTAAAATAGTAATGTCAGTCGACATTTGCATTTTATTTTTGCCCTGTTGCATGGGTATATCAAAATCTAATCAGCTGAGCAAAAAGAGGAAGACAGACTGTACATATTGGAACAAGTCATAATTACCAAAAAATAACCCAGTGTTCAGACAATAAATTGAGATCCGCCAATGAGAAGCTTTTATACCTGCTCACACTTTTATATCACAGAAAACCAGGAACATTTTTTGTCAGGGATATTCCTCATTTTATTTTTGCTTGCAGTCATTTTCCAGCTGGTCTTATCTTTAAAGGTTGCAGCTGTGTTGAAATTTTCACATCAGTTCAAAGCAGAAACAAAAACTGCTGTTTTTACCAGTCAGTGTGATTCCAAAAACCAGTATATGGATTAGATCAGAGAACTCATGACCTCTTCCAAGTGAGTAGGACAGGCTGCACTCTCTTAATTACAACCCAGTTTTATCCTGAGGTTAGATCCAAACATGTACAAACTCCCTTCTTTTCCTAGTATCTTGTATAGAAAATAAATGTGAGTACCCACTCCAGGCAGAAGCTCTGCTTTGTTCCAAACAGGGTGAACTTCAGATGGTAGGTATAAACAGTGCATTTATGGCCATTGGTACACTCAGAAAAGAAATTGCCTTACTGATTCTAACAGCTTTTCTGCTGTTGATTCAGAAGATACAATTGCATCCCATCCACTAAATTGCTTGCCCTAATGTTTCTTAACCTTGATTAGTAATTTGCAGTGTTCAATACTTACTAATTCAACAGTATTTTCCAATTTGTCTATTTTGCAGACAATCTTTGGATTATTATCTAGTATAAAATATTTTCACGTGTCATGCTCATTGTATTCTGGTCTAATGTGATATACACAAGGTGACAGTGAAAGTAAATACATCTTGCTTCCTGAGTATTTGCTATCTAATTTCCCTTCCTGATTAATATTCAAGATTTCTATGCAAAATAAGACTCCATAAAAATTTAATTTCTGAAATATTAAAGGGGAAATTGGTGCATCTCACAAGTAGCTACCTGTCCTGCTATAAAATATTGGTATCATGTACATTTTAATATGGTCAATACAAAAAGTGAATTACTGAAAGTTGTGAGGCACCCAGAGTGAAAAACTGTCTCATACTTGCCCTGTGTCCTCTATATTTTCCCTCGGCACTCACAGTAGTACACTGTCAGAGGCAGGGTACTAGGCTAGATGAATCTAATGATATTTTTATTTATTTTATGAGATAATAATTGAACTGTTTCTAGAAAATAGCCCAGCAGCAGATGTTATTTTTGCCCAAGGCAAATACAGTAGTAAAAGTTTTCCAGATCAGTTTCCCTGAAACTTTATGCTGTGCAACTCCTTTTGTGAATTCTGAAGAGAAAGTTGTATATGAAGAACAAAACCTTTTGAAAATTTGGGTGGCAGGGAAGAGAAAATAAAATTAACACATTTAATATCTGTAAAGTTAAAAAACCCCACATTTTTTCTAAGTCATATATGAGAAAAATCATATTGCTTAGCTTTGTTCCGTGGAAGAAACAAGGGAATCATTATTTTTTCAGAAAGAGAAAAAACCCTTGGGTATATTTAATGGCAAGTTCTACATACAAAGCTGAAAAGAAAGTATGATTTTAGTTAAAGCAGAACTCATGGTGTGCTTCAGTAATCTGTACAAACCTATCCATGGTGTAGATTTTTTGGCGGGCTTTTGTTTGTCTATTTTTGATCCAGTTTTGACTGGTTTATATACCTCTGCTTAAGGCTTCCCTCTCTATCATGTTTCATAAACCGATGTGATACTTTTATTCAATGATAAGAATAAATACACACTCTCTCTCTTATGTTATTAGCATATTCTGGAAATATAATAAAGGAGATAACTGTTGAAAACAGCATGAACTTCTTTCACAAAATGTATATTATAAATCTCCATCCAATGAACTAATCACAATGCATTAGGCATCTTTTCTGATAAGCAGGAAAATTGCAGAGTGAGATTCAGATAGATATGATTAACAGAATGTAGAAACTGGAGGAAAAAGAGTATTTCTAAAGAGGCTCTAATCATAGGGTTTTTAAAGAAATCCTTTTTACAGAGAATTAATTGCACTGCAAAGTACACTTTCCTGATCATCAAAATAATTCTGTGTGTTACATTTGTGGTCTGTTATTAACTTAAATAACAGGGTGTGGAAGCTATCAGAAAAGATATTATATATATATTTTTTATATACTTCTGGAAATAAACACTTTGCAAAACACATTTTGGTGACAAAATTTTAATAAATAAAAATATTTTTCAAAATTGTTATTGGTTGTAGCTATTAAATTTGCCTTAGAACTTGATTTTCTGAAAGTTTGTTCATGTAGTGGGAAGATTTTGTTCAGTTTCACCCTTTTTAAAGAAATATTGTTCTTTGTTTTAGCACTGTTTGAATTCTTTCCCAATTAATTTAATGCAGCTTACCACTTAATTATTGAGACCACTGTTCAGTTATTTCACTTTTGATACAAATTACAGTGATACAAATTGTAGCATGAAATATTTGTGACTCAGAGATGAAAGGAACTTTTTTCATATATCAGTTTTAGAAAGCAGGGGAGGAGTGGCCCAGCAGCATCTGCACTGGCATATCCAACCCTTCAGAAGCTCATAATATGAATGTTTATGGCTCTTTCTGCAAGTAGGAATCATTTTCCTCTCTAAACTGTTAGACGATCCCATGGTATAGTTCCTATTGAGATTTCCCCCATCAAAATTTGTCTACCTGTAAATAAATCTGACCTCTGAGAAGAGTATAGTATTACTTTACTGAAGATTCAAATTTCCAATAATATTTGATGCCCAGAAACAGCTGGAAAAGCAGTAACTTAGACTCAAAAGTGGGCTTGCTTGAAAGAAAAGGTATACATTTTTTCTTTGTTTCAATCATGTAAAAACTTTGAATAATGGATTAGTACAAAAATTTACTGAGCAACCAATAAAAAAAAAAAAATATTCTCAGTGAGGTCTAGAAATTAGGGAAGAATTATGGGAATATAAACTGATTATGGTGTTACATGTACAGTATAGAAGTTTTTACACACATTATAAAAAAATATCAATGAATAAAGTGCATAAGCAAGCACTGGAGTTCAGGAACTTCTCTCCTAGTTCAGTCTCTAACACACTTTGCTCTTTTCTGCATAATGGAAATGTCCTTATCAGTACTTTAGTTCACATCTGGACTGAACTTTTGAAGTGAATTGCATTATTTTCTCTGCTTACTTGAAATTATCTCAGAAGAATCTCAGCCTATACTCTAAATTCTTTTCCTATTGAATTAAAACCAAACGTGCTTCCATGGCTTTCAGTCCACAGGACCAGACTAGAATTAATCAAAAATAACCCTTCCTTCACCAGCACCACAGCCCCACCCCAGATATGCATATAATGTGGAAAATAGGCCCTCAACCTAAAAATGTTTGGATCTACAGACTCCTTCTGGGCCACATCAATTGCTAATGCAGCCAGGGGCACAGCTATTGTATGAAAAAGAATACTGCTAAGTGTTTACTTTTTAGATTGTTCTCTGTGAAAACAAAAGATAGATGTCGATTTGAACATGCTTTGGCAGAGGAGGGCCTAAATCTTGGCCTATTGCTTCTCAAGTACTTCTTTGTCACTAGACCAATCTTTAATCAATATTATCATGAATATGTTACCTTTTGAGGGGACCCAAAGAGAGATAGAAAGCAGAGGAAGAAATGCATGCACAGTGAAAACCCTAAACACCCTAGAAGTGCTGTACCTCTTTAAAATTAAGCCATTCTCTACTCTGCTGTTACCAGCCTACTGTTCCTTTGAAAATAACGTTGCTTAGCCAAGACTCCTTCCTAGTCCAGTAACTTTTCAATGACTGTCTAAATTGTGATAAATTTGATACAATCCTTCCCAGATTCCTAAGAACAGTTTTTCTTACTTTCAGGACCTGTAGATTTATATACGCTCCTTGAGCTTCTCAGGATTCCTTCGGTCTCAATGGTGGTGTGGTCTCCCAGGTTACCACCACCCACTTATACCTGCATGCACTCTGCCTGCATGGCCCAGGAAGATATGCAGAGCAAGTGCCAGGAAAAGGCAAATTGTCTTCCCATCTGCACAACTATATCCTAGTAAAGAAAAATGGCATATGTGAACACGCGCAAAAGCAAGTCTATTTATTGCCACACATCCTATGTCTCTACTAGCGCTTTCAAGAACAGGGACTCTCAAAATGAAACCATTTTGTGCAAGAACTGGTCTACTGTAAGAGACACATATTCTTTCCTTTTTTTTAATCTCTGATCTTAGGGAAATGACACTCATTAATGAAACTTGAATTCAATCAAAGGTGTACACAAAGTCATTACACCTCTTTATCTGATCAATGTTTGGGTTGCAATTTGGACTGTTGTCCCCATACTGTCAGATGTCAGCTATACTGTGTTTTAGAAACCTACGTTCTTCTCTGAGTGCCAACCTTCATGTAATTAGGTAGCATATGCTAATAGTTTCTCCAAATCACAAAACTTAAGCAGTTCAGTGCACTTGCAAATCGTTTCAATTTTTAATTAACAGTAATTGTTAGAGGTCAAAATAAAAAAAAGAGCAACTATCCAGAAAACACTCTGTTTTTTAAAATTGTGTTGAATGTGGCACACTATTTGGTCTGTTGCATGTCTATATTTATGGTGCTTAATATTGCATTCTTTGCTGTCTCAGGTTACAATCCAACGCTCATTAAATTCAGTGGGTTTTGAGTCAGGCTTGTTTATGTTGGCATAGTTGTAGAAATCTCAAGAGCTATAAATAATATTTTTACTGATAACTACTGAAACCACAAACTTGTAAGATACTGAGAACTAGAATCATTAATGTGAATAATATCTAATTATCAGCTTAATAATAAGTATTTCAACTGTATCACTCATCTGGCTTGTAGTCTGTATCAGTCAAATTCTAGTTTCTACTCTGAATCAGATGGTTAGAAAATTCAAACGTTTTCCTTTTCCTCAGTTTCTGTTCCCTTTGCAACATCCGCCATTTTCTTTCCTTTAAAAGTATTATATCTATGGTCTGAATTTGTCATGTAGAGCTATCATGGCATTGCAGGACTATATTTATAGAGCAAGGTTTCAAGAAAGGTTGTAGGGGAAATATGTAAGTTAGATCCTGTGGAGAAATGTATGTAACCAAGATCTCATTTGGCTGTATGTCTCAGTGTAATTTCTGTCTCTTTTCTGTTGTAAACAGTAGAACTATTAATTGTAAGAAAAAAACCCCTATCTTTCATAAATATTGAATCTGAAGTTCAGTAGTCCATGGGAAGTTACATCTGCTTTTTCATACAGGGAATTTAATGATATAAATCTTGTTTATACAGAAAAATAATTCAGAATACATGCGCTAACCTTCAACTAAACTTTTAGCATTGTGCTTCTATTCACCTTTCCTTCCTTCTGCAGTGTATTTGGTTTTGTTTTAATTCTGCTTTCCTAAGACAGGCTTCTAGGCTCTAGAGTTTCACCTTTTCTAATTTCAAAGTTTATTCCTCTCAGTGTTACTGTTTATATTATGGAAGAGTGCAATAAAGAAAGTAATTTTGTTGACTTTATGTATCAGAATATTTTTTTTCATTAATTATTCTGCAAATTTATTTTAAAATGAAGACTAAAGATACTTCACGGTCTCAACTGCATGGAAAGCTTCAATACCTTCAGTACTAAAGTCATAGCTTCAGAGTATCAAACATTTCTCTGCCTTCCAAACAGCATATAATGTGTATAGAGCGTAGTGCCACTGATCTATTTGTAATGTTACTGTTATAATACAATTCCTTACAATCAATTGCCTGGAAAGTTTGTAATTAGAAATAAGCCGGAAGAGAGGCATAGTGATCCATCTGCTGAATATCTTTAGATCTGCCAAGGCTGTGTGTTGATACACTGATAAATACATATTTAGGGTGGGTTTTTTTCCAATTTTTAAATGGTTTTCGCTGGTTTCCAACTGCAACTGAGTTCAGAAAGAGCTGTTCTTCCAGGGTTGTTTGTATTATTATTATGGAGAGCATTGTGCGAGATTTCTAGACACATATGGGGCTATAAAGCTCAAGCATTATATTTTTGGACTAGTCAGAGGAATTCTTAAGATCTTAAGATATGTTAATTGAATCAACATTAGAACCTTAAACTGCTGCTTATTTCCTTTTCTGGAGTTAGAAGAAAACAGTATCTTGTGTCTTCAAAATCCAAGCTTTTGAATCATGTGTAGAATACTGAAAACAAGAATGTGTTACCCTTTCCCAAGGGAGAGGTATTTCATTATAATAAATTCCTTTGTAGTGGTCTGATTTCTGACCTTGTGATTTCAAACTGTAAGTAAAATTGTTACCTTGTTTTAAGCAGTCCTTTGAGAAGTACTCTTGATGTTTTGAGCAGTTCACCAAGAATATTTTGGGAACATATTCCTAAAAGTGGTTAATGACATTAAACAAAGTAAGTTAAATATTAAATAACTAGATGCCAGGGAGATATATAAAGACTTGCTAAACCATGAGCCATAAACTATTGGACACTTGTAAAAAACATATCCATTACCTGGATCATTGATTTCAAACCACGTAGTCTTGTGTTGTGCTTGTAAGCATCTACTTGCATTACTATTTAAATAATCAAATTAATTTTACATAATGCTGGAAGACTGTCATGAAACTGTGGCTAATCTATATCAAAGCAACCCTTTCTTGCAGTGCTGGGGTTCAGGTTTTTGTCATGTTCTGTATTAATATAATTGGAGAAACTGTCCTTACGAAATATTTAATATACCCATGAATTAATAGTTCAACTGATCTTTCGTGTTCAGGAGATTTATGCACTGTGGACATTTATTTATGATAAAGTTTTACTAGAATTACAACAGTGTTCTCTATTACCTGCTTTTTCTGTGACAAGGCAAGTTTGAAACCTTCTCTGTTGTTATTTTCTTTAAAGTAGGCAGCTGATCAAGCACCATATGTGCCTGGAATAAGAAACACATGTTCTGAACATAGCCTCTAAAATTATATTGTTACTTATATGTAAAAGCCTGGAAAAAATAAATGCATTTGAAAAAGTATCACTAGATGGGCAAGTAAAGCAAAATATAGCTAAATCTAATTCATTGCTTACCTACAGGACTCAGATTCACCTGGAACCCTTTTCAGTAATTAATGAGAAAGGTGATTTATTGCGCTTGCTTTTATTGGCATGGGAAATAGTCTGAAGACCTAAAAAACTTTGTGAATGAGTACCACAGAATAAAACAAACAAATAAAAAAACACCACCCAAAACCCCCACAAAAGAACCCACACAAAGTCATGACAGCTCTTCTCTGTTCTTAATCTTACAGTTTCTCATATTGTAATTGTCAGGTAATATTGATCTCTTAAATGTGAATCATAACATTTGATCAAAGCAGAATATGATGTAATAGCAGTCATGGAATTTAAGCTGAGGCTCAGAAAAACATGTATTTCTTTAAAGTAGGAACTATAGGGTCCTTAGCAATTCTAAACATCAGACATATGTGTTTCAGATTTTAGCCTATAGACACAGTTTCATGCCTATATAATAAAGTAAATGATCTTACTATCACTATCATTTTCATAAATGTTTTTTCAAGCTTAATGAAAATCAGCCACATTTATGTTCTCATTTGCTTCATATTATCATTGACTTTTATCCTGGAATTGTCCGATAAGTTAGTTTCTTTGTAAAATTGTCCTTATCATTGCCTTTATAAAAGCAAACTAGTTCTTGGAATAATATTGCTACTTTATTATCGTACTTGAAATGACACAATTGTTTAAGTTTTCTATTATGATGACATTTACAGTGGTTTCAAGAGTCTATCCATCCTACTTTGTGCTTATTTGTATTCCCATCATTGCTGAAAATAACCTTTAAAAATTGAATACCCAGAACACACAGCTATACAAAAAACCAAGCAGCATTTCTGAATACTATATCCAAAGTCTAAAAAAACAAATGTAAAGGTCTTGACACTCTGTAACATAGGGTGCACTAGAACATTTAATATGAAAATTAATAAGGAATAAGACTCATTATAGAAACAAGACTACTTTATAGTTGAGGAGTAACAGATTCTTAGTCCACAAAACCTAGCCAAAGCATTTTGTTGCATCTTCACAAGAAAACTTGACAGCACTTACAACATCAAATGGAAATGGATTCTAACTTTAAATTTTTTCTCTGTAAACTTCAGTAGTAAAAACTGACCTTAAAAAAAGTCAGAGTAACTATAAGTAGAATTCATAGCTTGAAGAAAATATCCTAAATGTGAGTAGATATGTAATAAATGTAAAGTTGGCAAGAATACTGCAATCCTCAGTTCAAGTTTCTTTATACTCAAAACATTGCAATAAATCTTCCTAAATTACAGAAGATGGTATAAATTATGCAGTGTGTATGTGTGTGTGTGTGTATATATGCAAAATTAAGACTTCAGGTAAATGTGAACTTCCATGAAGCTTTGTTTCATAGGAAGAAAATATAGATGAATGTTCAATTGACTCATGTCATGCCAAACAGTTATGCATAAGATCACTTCAACAAACTGAAATGGAATATTTTTATTCAATGATATAAAAAAGATTAATTGCAGTCTGAAATACTTATCTGAAATAAGTTTTGACATTTATAAATATTTTGCTTTCTTTTAAAAAATTAATGCTTAATATTGGAGTTCTCAGTGCAGATGAAAATAGATTTGGAAATATTTAAAACAGAATGAAAGGGTAATTTTTAATATTTTTTTCCTACCTGCGAGATTTTTTAATCCTATAAAAATGAAAAAGAAAACTTGCAGACTGATATAACAAATTGTATTAATAAGAAGATCATATTTGACTATATGACCTATTCTTTCCCCTTGTTCTGCATACCTCTGGGAGTAACGATTATATGTTCTCCCCAGGTTCAATGTGTGGTTGAAGAATGTCCTCAATTACCTTGATTTATGCAAATCTTATAATGTTTACATGCTTGCAGAATACAACAATATTCTTCCGTAAAATATTACAACTTTTATTTCTAAAAATAAAGGAATACCCTTGCTTCTGTAAGCAAAGTATTGTATTTATATTGGCAATACAAATAGTTTTGAAAGCAACCATTGTATATTAAAATAATTTAATTTTATCACATTCTTATAGTAATATAAAAAGTGCTTTGTGGTGTTAAATAACTTGTGTTAACATCTATGTGTTATCACACTGATAACTTTGTGAATAATATATCTAATGGTTTGAGGTATATTATTTTTAATGGGGGGAATAGAATTGTATTATGTACGGAAGAGACAAAGTTTGTGATCTTTTTTTCTATCTCCAGAAGACATGATTCACTTCAGGCCATCCTGGAAGAGAAAAGATGGTATTGGAACATCTTACTGTTAAGAAAAAAAATAGTTTCTTAACTGGTAAGGCATCTAATTCCATATTATTGAATATTTTGGGACCCACTATTACAGCATACTGCCAACTTGAATGGTCTTAGATTTACTCTACATGTTGGATCTTAGGTACTGTCTAAGAAAAGCTTTTGTTTTGGTGATTCTGTACCACTTTATTTCCTTGGAATATCCATCTTTCCAGTTCAAACTGCACCATGCAGAGAAAAAATCCAGTATCACAAAAATTGTCAAATTGTTTCCTTTTTTTTACTAAACACAAAGTTATTCAGTCTTTTAATATGACAGAAATAATGCTATTTAATCCTCATAACTCATGCTGGGTTTTTGTTGTAGGGTTTTGTTTTTTTTTTTTATTTGGTTGAGGGTTTTTTTAGTGAGAAGTCAGAAGAAACTTTCTTGTAAGTACTGGAGTAATGAAGTCACAAGACCTACAAAACCTTCTTGCAGAGAAGGTTTTCATAGAAAGAAAGACCTTCATACTTCTATATTAATTGGTTCAGTCTTATTGGCTGTATCAGTAGACCTAGCATGAGTGTATATTTTCCAAGGTGCTGTGAACCCAAATGACCCTTGAGCCGTTAATGGATTACCTGCATCATGTTTCCAAGCAATAATCAAGATGCAGGATTTTCAGTTTAACTTCCACAAAACTAAGTAGCTCACAACCATTGCAATCCTCAAACCTTTGTCTTAAACTTCTTCAGTCAGCCAACATGACATTATTTTTGCAGGTATTATCTTCAGCATCATCTGTGTTTTGCTTTATGTTGTTTCATCAAGAACAATTTGTCTCAGTTTTCTAATGTCTTTCAACACTAACTCAAGTAATTCAAAATAGATTTCTACCACCTTCCTGAGAGAGACTTTCTGCTTATTCCCAACTCCATCTGTCCTCACACAGCTTCCACATCTGTCTTTCTCTGCAGCTACTGATAGAATTCTTAACTGAACAAAAGTAAAAAGTGAAAAATAAAACCTGAAATTAAAATACAGAATTAATTGTAATTAATTGTAAAGGAAATGTCCTTTGCATGTTCTGAGTCAATGAAAAAAGAAAGATGGTTCCATGGTTTGAGTGATTTTCTGGGATTTGGCCTATATGTCTACAATTATCCATTTTCTTACAATTTTTCTGTGTGAATTTTTACATCTTCCATGTGCATTGTCCCATTTGTAAGAGGAAATATTTACACTTATAAGAGTACTATGAAGATAAATGTATGAAAGAACAAACAAGTGTCGTAACACGTTACATGCTGCATTTTTTATTAGCATAAAAAATAATTAAAAGATCGATCTTACTGCCTATGTTCCTCATCTGATTGTCCATAAGTCATGATTCAGCCATGGAGATATACAATATGATTTAAAAGAAAAACGGTTAGCATTCTCTACTGATTTTCTTATGATAATTCTTTTCTGCCTTGTAACAAGTATGATTTCAAATACAGTCAATTTTTCTAATAAACTTGCATCTTAATAAGATTACTGTGTGAAATGATATTATGTACTGATGGAAATATATTCTTCTGTTAGATCTTTATTCATTATACACTATTATAACATACTTGTTAATAACATATAATATAACATATTAATAACAGTCCACTTCTAGAGAGTAAATGTAATGCCAATTTGTCATCATAACTAGTTAACTTCATATGAATTCTGATAATAAAAATATAAATTAAAATTAGTATATGAATGTGAATAATTTCTGATTGGACACATCATGATAGATTGTAATGTAATGAATACCTTAAATGATAGAAATCACTAGTGACATAAAATGCAATTATCTAATATAACAGTTTAAAGATCTTCCCCTCAAGTTTATAATTAGCTATGGTTTTATCATCAAATGGCACTCTAGATCAGCTTTTAATTAATATTTTTAATAAAAATTTAATAAATTTCTTAGTCAATTTCTCCTTTGTTTTGTTAGGTGTGTCTTCTAAATTCTTCTTGGATACCAAATTCAGATACTTCCTTAAACTCACTCTACATATAGTGAAATACAGACTTGTGACATTTCTGAATGTTTATTGAATTAAAAAAAATCCATTAACTTGAAATCACCTGGTTTCCACAGTGATTATAAAGTGATACTTCCACTGTTATTAAAAATATCTCCAATTTCTAAATCTGATCTTTTAAATTCCTGATTCATGTTTGTTCTGTCTCTTACCAAATTAGTTGCATTTATTTCGCAAACACTATTTATGTCAAACCCCTTCCATGGAGTAATGCTCGTATCTCTTCTATAAACTGTAGAAAATAACTCTTTCTTTCACATTTTACAGAAGTATATTTTCATATTTTTTTCTGCCATATGAGTGAGAGTAGTTTTTTCATATGCTCCCTCTCCCAATCTCTATTAAATGTCCCTAGACAGTCTTTAAAACTTCTGTGTACAATCCTGTTTTATAATTTACTAATTCAAAATGCAAGTTTGTAAGATGCAAGAGATAGGGCTTTTATTTCTTATATTGAAATATTATTTCACAGCCTAGTAAAAGTTGAGCTTATTTTTTAATTTGGTTTGGGTTTTTGTAATATATCAAATGTTCTGATTTTCATCCTATTGCTCAGACATTTATTATAAATAAATTCAGACATTTATTCACTGTTAAACTAAATTATGCATATTTTATAGTTTATTATTTCCTTAATATCAGTAATAATTTTACGTATCATTTGAAAATAATGTTGTCACTTTTTGTCGTAAACATATACTCTGTTTAAAGAGATATTTTGTCCTCGGCAAATATCACGGAAGATTGACTCCTCTATAATTTTCAGATATTGCAATGCCTTTATCCAAACACATCTTTTCCTGACATTTCAGTCTATCTTATGGTTCAGAGTCTTCAAGAAACACTCCAGGCAAACCTGCATAATCATCCTAAAGTATCTGTGGTTCTGTTGCAGATGAGTAGCTTGAGATGTAAGTTACTATCAACAGGATATCTTATGTGTTTGCTGACCTGCATGAAAAAGCTCTATATACTAAGAGTGTATTCTTGCACTTTATTTCAAGAAATACAAAGTCCTTAGATCCAGCAATAATAATTCCCATGTAGAAAATAAAATATCGCTGGCAGAACAGTGGTCATAAATAACAGGCCTGTTCTCGTGTGAATCACAATCACTTCAGAGTGAAAAGTTTATGTCTTTCCTTCCTATTTCAAGTCCTGCAAGCCCTCTAAACAGTTCGTCTTTGAACTCAAAAGTAAATTGGCAGGCAGGATTAGAAGACATAGAAAAAGGACAGGGAGTTAGAACATGGAATATTTAGAGCATAAATAGAACTGGGATCCTGCCGTATGCTTTTGAAGCACTGCATGCACATCACAACCTCACAAGATACCTGGGATGTGGATCTTTTAAGTTCATGAATTCACACTGTTTTATAGGAGAGAAGACTGTGAGGCATGAAATAGGACTACATTTCATGATGAATGATACTCTGTTATCAGCAGTTATCGGTTTTGACCCTGTCAGAGGAGAAATCTTCTATCCAAAGATAAGAGCAAAATGCCAAAATATCAACATTAAATGCTGCTTCTGGAAGAACAGAAAATTAAATATAAGACATTTTATGAAGAGAAGTTGAAATGCAAAGTATTTTAGGAAGAGCTTTAATACATAACAGGTAGTATTCATGACTGAAACACCCAAATAACTGCGAGTGACTGCAATGTGGAAGTATTAAAGGCACTTGCCTAGAAAACAATTTTAATTAATTAAGTCTTATGACATGATGAAAGGAAGAAGGAGAATCATTAAATAAACATATACAAAGTTATGTCTGTAAAGAGAAACGTGTTTTATAAACTTAGTGCTTATCAGCAGTCCTAAATGCAGTAGGATATCAGTTGCTACCAACCAGCTTCATCATGCATTTACTGATTCCTGACATTAGAGTGATATAAAGAACAAGAGGAACCTCAGGGGATATTTACACTTAGACCACTGACTTAGAAGAAAATTGTTTAAAAAATACTTGCTATGACAGGGAGCTAAGGGAAACAGATGAGCTGCAGGTACAATTCAGAATCTTTGTGAAAGCTAAAATACAGGCACGAATATCAAGCAAAAAATAAGGGTTTAGAAGACTGCTATGTGGATTTCAGACTTTTTTGATATCTTGTATAACATGTTCAGGCAGTTAATGTGAATAGACACCGGAAACCATGAAAATGAAGAACGGGATTGTTTGAGGATACAATTCTACAGCTTACTGTGGTGGGTTGACCCTGGCTAGA
>NW_010305972.1:0-19546 GCF_000700745.2 Antrostomus carolinensis
ACCCCGGTGCCATGTAAACATCCCCATGGTCCCATACCTCCTAACCTTCAGCTGTTTCTGACCAGGATGCATAGACGTGGAACACCATGAGAGCTTGAGTAGCGGGCCACAAATAGGCAAAACCCAAATCTACCAACAGCTGCTGAGGGACACACAGGAGACTGCAGATGAATTACCAACCTCTTTTAAATCAGCAAAACTTTTAAATTGCCATAGGTTTAAGGTATATTATAAATTAAATTGCAATTATTCACACACAACTGGAATGAGTCATTTCACTTTTTCTACTGAAGCTCATTTATCCTTTTAATGCCACCACACATGCCTTGGCAAGGACTACTTTTATTGCAAGTTTATGATATAATTTCTGGAAAGCAATCATTTTGGCATAGCAATATATGAGACTGCACCATATGGCATTTGCATGTAAAAGGGGATATAATGCCTTCCTCAATCTTCAAAAAGTTTTATATATATTATAGCATTAATATATATTAAATGTATATATTGTATGAAATATATACAATTATATATCTTTTGTCACATCTTCAGTGACTAAAAAATTCTCAAGTCTTTAAGTCTTGATTCTCAGTACTACCATGTTTGACAGTTCTAAAAATGAGCTAAAATTTCAAGATCTTAAATTTAAATTTCCATCCAAACTAAAACTTTTAATTTAGTGAGTTTCATTTCACTTAAAAAGGTAGAACCATAAAGAAGCAAGGTGCATTAGGCAGATCCTTATCTTTCAAGAATTGCCAAGCAACTTTATCAACAAACTAGAGGACATCATTCAACAGAAACAGAAAAATAAGTTAATTTTTAAAAGGACTAAAAACTGCTTAGTTTTGGCATGTGATTTTACAAATGTGAATTATTAAATAAAAATGGTTTTATGTAATCTGGCAGTTCTGGCACACTCAACCTTCTACCAAAAATCCTAAGTATAGGAAACTGTGGATGATACAGATACAATCTTACACTTGACATAGAAAACACATGAGAAGGTAAGATTTCTCTCAAGACTATGGAAAGAAGTAGTAAAATAGAATATACTCTTCTAATTACTTTAACAGAAAAGTGTTCACTGAAATAGTTGCAGAAAATTCTAGGGTAAAAACACAGTAAAATCAAGAACTACTTTATTTAAACAGTTAAGGAAAATGAGATGTAAGAGCACTCAAACACTGATCAGGTATAAAAATGAGGGAGCCCAATTTCATTAATATTGAGAAAGGTAAATCAGCAGAGTAACTGCTAAGGAAGTTCTGTATTTCTAGGTCTAGTTCCAACTGTTTTCCTATCATACTGTATTCAACAAGAAAAAAAAAAAAAAGCAAGAAAAAATCTGAGGTAGTACCAAAAGCAAGCCAGCTACAATAAATTGAGCAGAAAGCAAATGAAGACATAAAGTTCAGTGATTATATTCTTCATATTGGAAAAATTCTTTGAGGTATACACAGGGCAATGGCAGCACAAAGGAATAGGACTCTGAAGAAAGCACTCATTGATTAACTGCACCTATTCAACAAACAGCTTGACAAGGAGTAAGCTTCAGTCATTTCAGCAAATCTTAAGATTTAGTGGAATTTAGTACAAAAGAGACAAGAAGATCCTCAGCTACACAGATTGACACCACCAGAGGAGGTGACCTAGCAACTTGCCATATAAGTCCCTCATCTTGCTGTTACTGACTGCTCCACACTAGTTTATGGTACACATATACTGGGAAGAAAATACCTTGTGCAGGATTTTGTACATATGGAGTCTGGTTGCAGGAGCACCTCTCCCATCAATCTCCCAAGGCAATGGAAAACACACATTTTATTTCAAGGAACAGTGCAATGAATTTCCTAAGAATTTTCCTCTATCCCACGGTGCCACACTAACCATGCACTACACTGTGAGCAGGTCCTGTGATGGACAGAGACGTAAAGATACTGAAATCTGTGTTTCAGGGAATAATTATCACACTGTTTTTTTCCTTTCCCCATTCTGGAGGTAGCTGGTAATGCTCCCCTACAATAATGCTCCTTCTAGACTACAACAATGTACTATTGTGAATTGTCTGAAATGGGTCATTCACCTCCTCTCTTTCAAGTCTCAGGCATGAGTTATATTCCCAGGTTTCCACTGGATTTGTGGCATAACCCGACACATCACTCACTGCCTCTGGCACAAACAGGCCTCTGAGAAACAGAGGTAAGGATACTATAAGGATACTACATATGCTATGCATGAAGTCTTCCGAGACTGACGGATAACAAACACCACTTAAGTGCTAAATATTATACTGAGCAATTTCCTAATTATTCTAATCGAGTGTTTGATATCCTCAATTAAGTATATTTCCAGAGTATGGTTTGAAGCTTCTTTTCACTACTTGTTCAATGGCACATCCCCTAGCTAATCAATAGACTTGTCAGAATTGGCTTTACTTTCCAGAAGCAGACAAGAGTACGAATATTTCTGTCATTGCCCCAGAAGAAAACAAAAGAACAACAAATAAATACCATTTATTGGTATTATGCACCATTTCTATTTACTGACAGTAGGGCATTAGCTAGAAACAGATCTGAACTCAAAGCACTCCAGACAAAACTCCATCAAGCCCTGCAATGAGACCATCATTTCATGTGCTGGCTGCTTTAGCATCTTTCAGGCTACTCCCTTAAAGGCTTTTTAATCCATAGTTTGAAAGCTAAAGGCACCTGCACTTAACAAACTTGTGCATGAATGTCGCCCACATCCCATTATTATTTCATCCCCTGATGGTCAGGAAATACATGTAGTTTGCTTCTAATGTGATCTCCTTTTAGATTTTTTCTTTTAATACTCTCTGAACTTCTGCTGACTCACTGTGTTTCTTTATAGGAGATGGCAAGCAGAGCTTCTTTATCATTAGTGTCCTTTGATCCTGCTTTCTATCTTGCCCGTCTCTCCCTCGTTCGTTCAGTACATCCTGTAAGTGCCCTTTGATCTCATGCCACTCTTGCCTCCCTCATTCATTCCTGCAATATGAAAGAAACTGCCTATTCCAAATTTACAGGTGAACCTCTCCTTTTGAAATAGCCCGTGCATTCACTCTAACTTTCAATGGTTATTTGTTTCCTCCCTACAAGCTTTAGTTTTTTTACAGGAAAGTTGCATAACTTCTCGTGTTTTCTTGCACTCGTAACAATATTTCTTTTGTGAGGGCATGTTTCATCTTCTTTTGTATATTCTCTAGTTTTTGACTTGTATTTTTCTTACATATGCTGCCCTGCACTGAGATAGCTCTGGAAAGACGGCTAACACTCTGTACTCTATTAATTCTCATATATCAGAAGAAAGTTGGAGCTTTCCTTTACTGCTGTTCACCAAAATCAAACAAACTTAAAATCTAAAAAAACAAAAACAAACAAAAAAAACCCACCAAAAAACCACGAAACAAAAAATAAAACCCTAAAAGAAACTCAAAACAATAGTTTCCAGTTGGATCACAGGTGCTGCACATGCACATCACACCTAAATACCAGCTAAGGAACTTGGAGGAGTGACACATGTCTGAGTGAGCCAACTGCTTTTACTTTAAGTGAACATGGATCATCCTCGTGAAATGCTAGTACTGAAGTAACATTTAGTATTATTTACTAAATAATTCTCATTTCACTACTGGGAGGCTACCAGTTTGTAGACAGCATCCACCTCTGCTTCAGACAAGGGAATTAATCATTTCATGTGTCATCAAAGCTCCTTGATTTAATTTTATTTTAGTTACAGAGAGGGTAGAGCAGACAGGAACCCCTGAAGGGTAGGTACACCTCCTGCACAACATTAAGCCTCAGCCTTGCAGCTCCACAAGTTAGTGATCCCACAGAAACTGATCACAGAAAACCCTAACTGCAGGGGGGAAATGAGGAATGGCCAAGGATTTACTGTGATTGTAACACATGAACTGTGGCACCATAAAAACAGACAGCAGCAGTGTCTGGAGCCTGCTGCAAGCTGCAAGACAGACATCTGATGGCAAGAAGTGTCAGCACTGTAACCCCTTGTTCCCACAGCTCTTGGAGATGAAGTCCCTCCCGTGCTGCTTCCCTTTGGATAAAGTAGCCTTCCTTCCTATATTTCTTACAGAATTTTATTTGTAATACTTCAGCTTTGTAAAACCATAAAACCATAAAACCGGAGTAACCGACTTGCTAAAATCCTGATAAATCAATGCAAACCAGCTGGCTGCAAACACTCCAGTGCTTGAGAGCACAGCTCTCTCTCCCAGTGATAAATCATGCCCCAGTAACATCCTCCCAGTTCCTGTGTGGATTGTGGTGGACAGTCCTACAAAGAAAGCCACTGAACTTCCACAAATTATGCTCAAAGAGCATTTTCCTGTAGCAGTTCTTTGGTGCATTTTTTGGTTCAAAGGGGGCAAAGTAGCTTCTAATGCACCCAGCCAGCATCAGCTTAAGGCCTTGTAGCTGCAGAAGACAGATGAGGAACCTGCCTTACACCAAGGGAGTCCTCTCACAGCATGGGGAGGCACTGGCGTAAAGGTGGAGCAGGATGTAGACCCAGCCAGCCACAGGGATGTGCAGAAAGGGGAAACGCACCCCTCCTACAAGCCAGCTACCCATCCACAGCCCAGCGCTCCCTCCCCTGGAGAGGCAGCCAGACACCTGCCTTGCTCCACTGGGCCAGTGTTAGCTAAAAAAAAAAGAACACACATTTTGCCACCTCTGGTCATTCGCCACCTATTTTTTCTACATCAAGTGCTAGGCTGTGGCCTTAGAAACATTACAAATATGTGTCCCAGGGATCCAAACCAGAGGAGACATTCAGAGTACAGAAAGTCCCACAGCTCTTCCTGGCAAAATATGGACACACACTATTCCTCCCACTGATTTTAAGGTTTTGCCCTTTGCTTTTAGACATTTTTTATAGACTGCTCAAACTCCACTTCCAAATCTCAGTCTCTCCAGGCACTTGCCTGTTCCTTCTGAATTAATTTTCACCTGTTTTCCTTCAGTATGTGTAGGTGCTTAGTGCAAGTTGGTAGAAAAGCCCGGGGTACTGCTAACCTCAGAAAATACCCAGTTGCCTTACCTTCAGCGCTACCCTGACCCAACTACAGACAAGGTGGTTTCTTTTTTGGTTAGGGTGTGGTGGGGATGGTTTTTTTAACAATGCATTGTATGCTAAATGGGAAATTCAATTCAAGACTTTACAAAAGCAAACATCTCCCTTTTCTCACCACTCTCCTCTCTTTTTTCTTTCAAACAGCATGCTTTTGTCCATCTTATATCCTTTTTGTAGCCTTTTAAATCAGCTGAAAGTGTTAAATTCTTATTTTGCAATGACAGCAAGCATAAAATCTCCAAGTCATTCAAAAGACCTTTTTAAACAGCAATCTGAGGAGATGGCTTTCAAACTTTTGTGTGCCACATACTTACTGTAATGTCTGGCAGAGAAAAATGTGTGTTGGCAACACTGCTTAATTCACATTGAAAAAAAAAAGAAAATTGAAGCCATACTTCTAGCAAGATTAGTTAATGATCAATAGCGACAGGTAGCAATAAACACAGTAATGGAGATCCTTTCATATTCTCTCTCATCCTCTGGTGCAGCCCTCCCATAACTACATTTCAGGAAAATGAATTCCTTCCAACTCCCACTCTGGGCAAGTTACCACAAAAACAACATGAGATAGAAAAGAAATTTCCCACAAAGAGAAATATCAACAGCTGCAATGCTAGACAAAAACAACCTAACCCATCTGTAAAGAAAAAGGGAAAACGAGGGGGGGGTTGTGAAGTCCATGGAGTAAAGGAAGCAGCTGCTCCTTATGGAGTCTTCCTGTCAGAAACAAGTAACCACAGAATAACAGGTCTCAAGAGATGGGAAGACCAGTGAGAGGAGACAGGAGAATTTAGGTACAGGCTGGAAAGCAATTTTTCTGGCAAATGCCCACAGGTTTGTCCATTAAGAAGAGTCAAAGATTCTGTTTTTTCCTGACCTATCTCTCACTTCGTAATGCTGTGTTCCCAAAAGCATTCCCAAGAAAAGCAGAATCACAATTTCCACCTTGAAATTTCACATTTCTTGACTTCTTAAACCTTTCCTGTAGAAGAGGTCAAATTTCAAGCTGTTCTGCGCAAAGGCAAGCACAGAATAACATATCCTAACTGAGAGCAGACCAAGTGAGAGACTGCAAGTCCAGCAACTGCTGGGTCAGGCACACTCAGCAGGGCTTGTGGGTTCTGTTCCTCTTGTAGCACAGGAGAACCCTTCACAGGAACACAGCAGTTTGGAGCAGTTTCTTGTCCAGAACCAGAAGCTTGGTAGCTTCCTGCTGTAACACAACCTATGGGTTCTCTTGAACTAGTAAAGGTGCTTGAAAGATTTTGTTCTCTCACTGGGATGTTTCAATGGAAATTCTAGCTTTAGCCAAGAGCTTCAGCAGAGGATTTCACCATCCCATTCATTCAGCTGCTCAACTCAGGAGTTTTTCCAAGCAGGAATTGCAGACCACTTGCATCTAGCTCCAGCTTTCACTTCCTCTCTGTATGAAGGTCCATTCCCTGACTGCACAGTCTGTGCTCCTAAAACAAGAAAGTGAGACTATCATCTACTCCTTTAAAATTCAGTAGATCATGTCTCAAAGCTTGCAGGGAGTGATGTCCCATTTAAGTCTAACTGGTATGCTAGCTGGGCACAGTGACACTACGTCTGTGCCTGGACACAATGACATCACTACACAGGGCACCTTCCCAGTGGGAACAGTCAACTAAAAAGTTTATACACAGCTCCTCTGCTTGGGAATGTATTATCAGGAGACTTGCCTGTCCCATACTCTTAAACTATCATGAGCAGATTTCTTATTCAATGTATTAGACTAATAGTTGTGATTTCATTTAACATTAGCAAGGTTGTCAGTTCTACTTTAGTGAAAGTCTCATTAATTCAGGGTAATTTATATAGTATTTAAAATCTTTTTAAGTAGTTCTCTGCAATGAGAGTGATTTCTAAGCTTCCTAGATTTATTATATATTCATTATCACTTCGTGCATGCTTTGGCAAGTACAACGACCCCTTTCCATCAAAAACAACACTTGAAGGTATGAATTTTAAATGCAGGAATATTAAGCACTAAACACACGGGTAACTGCAGAATCAGGACCACTGCATAAATATCAACTGTATATATGAGGGAAAATTCAGAGCTGCTACTCTGAGCACTCTTAGGCATAACTTAAAATACAAAAGAGTGTGTCAGAAAGCAAATTAGCATTCACACTTAACATCGTGTATCAGTAAAAGACCATAACTAAGTATATAAAGGAAAATAAGCATAAACAAATAACAAATCTGTATGTCTTAAGTTAAAAACATTAAAACAAAATTTACTAATTAAAGAAAAACTTTATATGAGACATTATGGTTAGAATATAAGGGTAATAGTATAACAATAAAGATAAATAATGTAGCTTATATGTGTAAACTACATATATATATCTGAGTCTTGGTAGAATTGAAAAAGCAGCACCATTAACTCAAACCATATTCAATTTCCATATGCAGTTTAGAACAGATAAAGCCCTATTCTATATTTCTTAAGATCTAAAAATTATCATTTAAATTAAGACGTGTATGGGCAGAAGAAAGAAACATCAGTCTCTAAAGTATTTACTTTTGCATAAAAAGGACTAGAATGCCTAATGCCACCTTGAAATCTTAGACATAAGGAAACTACAAAATTTCTCCTCTGTGGCATTGCAGCCAGAATAGGTTGACCCTATCCTTTATGCCCCAGAACTCCAGAAGAAAGTTGAAGAAGATGTGCCGTAACTCAAAACCTTTATTCATGTAGACAAATGCTGTATCCGTTTGAAAAGTCTATCAGTCAAGATTTCTTCTGCTTTTACTGGTTACTAGACATCCAGAAAAATACAGAATAAATTATGCATATGCTATCACAGTTCTACCCTACAGGTGCAGTAAGCAAATTTGGTTTACTCTGACAGTGACTTTTCTTCTAGGTTTATCCTCCTTTTTGTCCTTTAAAATCTGATAACCCTACAACAGAGGTGACATGCTATAACATTTCACTAGCAACAAGAGTTCTGGCTTTAGTCCTTGACAAAGACACTTCCTTTATCCACAGTTCCTAATCTACTTTTAAGGAGATGTTACCACACAGAAAATTCTTTGCTACAGTTAAGCTCACAGAGCCACATCACTTTTGCTTTGCGGTCTCCATTTCAACCTGTATCATGAGTTTCCATGGAGATTTGCAAAGGGAGAACTATCCCTGCTATGTCAGATCTGGAGATCACAAACATTTTCTTTCCAATACCTAAGCAAACAAATCCAGAAGGAACATCTTGCCCTTAAGGTCCATACCTTGATTCACAGTTCCAACCTCCTGTCTGATCTTGGAAAAAGTCAGCATCTTTTGAGTTTCATTTCCTGTAAATTAGTCATAACAGTTCTTCCCTTCTGCCACACTTTGCCTGTCTTGTATACTTCAAAGGTATGATCTTCAGGACAAAGAGTCTCTTACTAAAACTTTACACATCACTTAAAGGGAAAAAAAAAAAAAAAAAAAAAAAGAAAAATAAAGAAACATTATTAGTTTGAGAGTTCTGGAAAGGAAGCACATGCTATTGTCCACACCATATACTGCCAGGGCCATAGTCTTCTACAAGCCTGGTAGAAACTCCCCCTTCCAAGCTTTTTCTGTAAGATATTCATCCCTTCCTTTCACCAGGTGCAACTGGTGCTTATAACTACGAGTAATTAGACCTCAACATCTGAGCTGATATGTACCAAGTTCAGAGCAGAACTAGCTTAATTATGGTGATATGTCTGCATGTTTAATCAGATACTGCTAAATAAACAATTAAAACAATTAACTCCATTTTGTAAGACACTGAATACACACACAGCAACACTAAATTCCTTGCAAACATTGCAGGTGATTTGGTTTCTTATTATAATACTTTGGGGAAAGCTGTATACACTGACAATAAACTGACCTAAGATTTTTGGCTAACACCACATGGAAACTTTAAACACAGCAGGGTCTGAAGCAAAGGAAAGGGAAGCATCTAAAGAAAAATTATGTGGCAACCATTGTCTTTTCCGAAGGAAGGTAACTCCTGCCTTAAATTCTTTCTTTAAATTCTTTCTACAGCTTTGTCATCATCTTACATTTTGCATCCATGTAAAAGATTAAAATTCTTTCTTTAAGCTTGAAATACAATTTCTGTCAGATTGAGTATCAGCATATTTTTATTATTTGATTTTTTTTTTTTTACATAACTTCATCGAAGTAGGATTCAGTAAATTGAGCAGTGCAAGATGAAATGCTGCAGAAAACTAATATTCTCTTTTTCCCCTAACACTGCAATACATATATTAAAGATGAATTGGAAGAAAAAAGTCATTTTATTTCCCATACTTAGCCTTGATGGGTAATATTCCTGATCATGTTTTAAATTTAAAATAATGGAAAACAGGGGTGGAAGTGCGGTTAAAAAGTAGGCTTCACAATTTTATAATATTCTAACTTAATTTACCAGCCTTTCATGGTATATATGTACCAGTTTGAAATTACCAGTCAAAAATTACAAATCCACCTATTCCCCTTCCTCTTTAAAACAAAAGTTCTTTAGAAATAAGAATTATTTCATTTTTTTCCTCTTATCTCCTCAATTGTATCTTTCTTCCCTTTCAACCTCATTAACATGTTTTCTTGCTGTTACATCCTAAAGTATGTAGGGCTGACAGCAAAAATCCTGCAAGGGAAACAGCAGAGGAGTTTTGGAAGACACAAAGCAAGAGGAATCCTTTGCGTGCTAATTTTCACAAAGGTTCGCTAATAAACTGATCACTGCAGGGCTCTGCAGCTTCCAAAAGGAAAGATGGATGAGAATGGTAGAACAGTTAAGTGTGTATTTTAAACTGTAGCACAGTACATTTATTTTGGCATTTAAATCTCTCATTTCCCCAAGGACAAACTGTGCACATCTCAAGTAATGATGCCCAGATGGCTCTATGGATATGGCTTAGCAGTCAAGCTTTTTGCCGGTGTAAACTGGCAGTTTCACTCATCTCTCATACGCTTTGTTGAAAACTCACAGGCTATTTCACCTCGAGGATAGCACACCAACTTCAGTAGGTCCAACAGTCTGCTTAAGAACCAGTTTTACAGCAATAATATTTACCATTCTGAAATTTGCAGTATTTATTCAAAATACATTGCTTTGCAACCACTCATGCCATTAAGAGCTTGCTAGTGAAAGAAAATCTCCAAGGGGTGTGAACACTGCCAAAGCAAATGTGCTTACTAAGTCAAATAAATATTTGCAGATTTCTTTTCAGCACTCACCAAGCTTTAGTGTCAACATATTTGCAATCACTGCAATTAGCAGCAAGTGAGGCTTCAAGACTGTGACGTGGGAAAGCATCCTTAAAGAAGGAAGGGACCTTACTTGACTTGCTAAAATGATTAGGAAAGAGACTGAAAGTGAACAAGCAGCACATGGTGTTTCCAAAGAGTTACACAAGTTTAGCAGAAAGAGCTGCTCCATTAGTTCACTTAATAGAACATTCTGTTACTCCCAAATTTTTCTGTTGCTGTACGGGGAAAAAAAAGAAAAAAAAAAAAAAAAAAAAGAGGAATATATTTATTTCTTTAAGTAGAATCAAAGCCTAGAAAAAGAAGAATATATAAAATAATAAAATTATTATGAGACTGGATTTGTTGCCAGAATTGCTAGGACTCTGTCTTTATTTTAGACACAGTTGCACTATCATTTTAATGCCATAATCAGTACATATATTCAAACATTCAAGCAGCTTATATGGGAAATCGACACTTCCTGACTTCCACAGTAAGGAAAGGGATTTAGTATTTATTTCATCTGTAAGCATTATTGAAATTCTACAGACAGATGAAATTCACATGTTTCTTTTGGTTATCATATAATTCGAAGATGAGGATACCTCCTGTTTTCTTTGTATCACAGTGTTTGAGTCAATAGCAGCCAAAATATATCTAGCCCACTTAATGACATAATAAAAAGGAAGGAGAGAAGGACAGGGGGGATAGGGCAGAGTAAATGAAAAATTCATTCTTTGCAATAAAGCTGAAAAAGTCAAACCTCTCCTTGAATTAAGAAGCAACATATTAAACCAAGTAATAATTTCATTTTCTCACAGGAAAGGCATAATTATTCACACAATGCAAACTACTGGAATCATTGAAGTTGCTGTATCTCCTGTGATTTAAAGCTAAATAGCTCATGAATTTCCAAATGAAAGAAGGGCTTTTTTTTCATTTGAAAACAGAATCCTGAGCATCTAGCAAGATAGTGAATGGGCAGAACACATCAGGGCAAGATTACATTCCCTCTTATTTTCCTACTATCAATTTGCTCAAAGGAAAATTACAATGGAAAGGTCATCACACTGGAGAAAGTAGCTCAGGGTTTTCAACCCCAACAAAACACACAACCTTGCTATTTACTGTTAAAATCTAGAGGACTAACAGTAAACCTTCTGAAAGAGCTAGTTTTAATCTTGCTGCCATTATAGCTGCTGATTTCTCCCTTTTTATTTTTCTTTGATTTCCATTTCGATTATTTAATGAAAGGATGGTAAATTCTTGACCTTCATCTTACAGGCTGTCACGTCTGGCATTTGATAATGTTCTGTGATAGGACACTATGCCCGTGGGGTATCCATGTATTGTATATTAACCTTCTAAACTGAACCCATTAGAAGAATGTAAATTATGCAAGTTCTCTTGCTATATTTTACCTTTTGATAATTTGCCACTGATTAAATTTCTGAGGCTAATCAAAAGTCAGAAGCTTTCTTTTTCACTTGTAGAGCATTTTGAATGTTTTCTGACATACTACAGCTTACTTTGCTTACTGGGAGACTCACAAAGGTGTGCTTGATTCCCACTCTGTTGTTGTATGAGTCGATACAACAGTACGATGTTAGGGGGGTTTTTTTAAGTTTTTTACTTGTGAAGTTTCTAACCCCGATCATGATGCCAGGAGGGACTGCTGTGTTCTATGACTGGCTTCATGCATAAGGTAAGCCATGGGACTCTGTTGAAATGTTCCTGCTTGGACTAGCATATGCAGTCTCAGAAGGAAACATATTATTCATTTTTAAAGTCCCTGAAGGTGGATAGACAACCACCATACTTGTCATGCTAGGGGAAAAGTTAATTATCTTCCTTGTTCATATGTTTTATTTCACCTCTGAATTTGTGAACTTCAACTCCCTTTGTCACTCTCATACCTTCCTGACTAAACAGCCATACAGTGTGGACTCTTTATTTGTATATAATTTGTTGTATTGTACATCTATATCTCCCAGAAGAGGACAGCGTAGAGACCTTCTAATGGCACCATGGTGGCATAGCCAAATGCAGCGTCAGCCAAGCAACTCTCAGGTATGGGCTTGACTGGGACAGTATTCATGTACACTCCAGTCCATTAGTGCCTATAGGTACCAAACGTACAGATGAGGTACCTTCTGTATCCCAAATGTTTGATAATTCCCAAGTAAACAGCCAAAGTCTTATGCCCACAACACTACACGCAGTTCACACCCAGGTGATAACCCACACAAGTTTCAAGATTCTTCCAACATCACTTGCCAGAAGAGGATTCTCCATCCTTACCATCATTACCTCCATAGGAAGAATTTAACACTAAAAGACAGTTTTCTTTGCCTTTTTCAGTATACCAAACCAGCCCGTGGCATTCTGCATCAGCTGTCTTCTCTTTTCCAGCAACTGCCATATTCCCAATACTTGCTTCATTTTAAACTTCACCGCTGCTACACGCCATCTTGTTAAGCCGATTCTAGAAAGAGATAAAGAAATAGGAAAGATTTCAGACAGGAGTCGTTTTTTCCTGTTTACAGTTCAGGTTCGAGACACACCACTTAGCTATTTTCCATTGTATAATGATTTGATTTTGTGTCACTTTTGTTCCTAATGAGAAAGTCATGTAGTATTAATGCAATGTCATCAAAGTTTAATTACATTGCCATTAAATTATCAATGCTTTAAGTTCAATAGTAACAGACATTTCTATAAAGGTATACCATCTAGCACTATTTTCTGCAGGATTGATGCCAGACTGATAGGCCAAGAACTACCAAGAATGGTCTCTTTTACTGTATTTAAACTGGAAACTTGTTTTCTTTCATTTCAGGTAAGTTTGTCACTATTTTGAAAACTTCCTGAAAAATCAACATCAATGACCCAGGAAAGCTTTTTGCAAATTATTTAGATCTGTAGACACAGAATATTTTCCTTTTGACAGTTGTTGTTGAAGAACATTCTAACCTGCTCCTCCCCTTCTTCCTTCTGTAAGAGACAGGACTCCAGTACCCACTTGAACAAAGACTCAACAAAGCACAAGAGTCCATGCACATAATGCTGTGTAAACCCATGAAAAACTGGACTGAGTAGGTGCGGCTCAAGTTTTTATTTATATTTTTTTAGGTCCTCGCTGTCCCCTAAAGAGTGCTCATGTATTAGCAGTGTGTTCATGAAGTTAGTTCTGTTTAACTGAACTTCTTAAATTACATAAGCAAGCAGTGAACTAAGTGAAGTACAGATTGACTGAAAATGGCTAATATCTGTCCATTGGCCAGGAAAACAAGGTATCAAGCTTGTTTTCATTTGCTGTCTAGCTAGGTCATTTTTCTTTAACGTGAGAACTTCTCATGCTCAGTATCTTGATCATGGATTAGATCATCTATTTGTAGACATTTACTGAAATATTCCTAACTAGTTCCCAATTATCATTCTTATTTTTATGCCAAAATTCAGTTTGAATGGCTAATACTAGTTTCAGCTTTGAGAAACTGGCAAGTGCTGAATATGATTCGTTTCTGAGGTACCAGTCATTTGGCAACAGGATGTGCCATTTTTAGTGCAATTTAACACTTCCTCTCCACCTCTCCTCACTCGATACTTCCTGATTATCATTTTTACTCCAGTAATAAAAACCTCCCCCTCAGGTGTCATTAATAGTAACTCAATCAAATTAATGTCTTTGAATAAGCAATCATTTTCTATTTTGTTACTCACAAAGCTGGCATTACAGAATACGAAAGAATTTAGTTCAACTTCCTTCATTAGTTTTGTAAATGCATGGGTCTGTTCTGGATTTGTACTCCATTGGCTCAACCATCCACCTCCCACTTTCTATTGTTGTTTAACACCTTTCTAGTGCCTTTTTGGCTTTGTTTGCAGAATGACTCCAGTAACGAACAGACCTCCTTGCTGCAGTTTCGCCAGTGATCCATCACCCAAGTTTTGAAGGGGGTTAGCATTCAAAGACTAATCACCATTCTCTCAGGGCTTTGGCTGCTAATAACAAACACCATTACTCACTAGAAAAGCTGAAGGATGGTGGAATAAGATTTTCAGAATGAAATAATGCAACTTTTATTCAACAAATTCTATTAGGTGATTTGGTTTCAGAATAGCCATTGGGACCCTGGGTATTCAGCAAATATTGATCATTT
This sequence comes from Antrostomus carolinensis, assembly GCF_000700745.2. Classification (NCBI taxonomy): domain Eukaryota; kingdom Metazoa; phylum Chordata; class Aves; order Caprimulgiformes; family Caprimulgidae; genus Antrostomus; species Antrostomus carolinensis. The sequence goes on from NW_010305972.1 coordinate 14,548, forward strand.
TTCCACTGATGCTAGGCATGCAGTTAGTCAAGTAGTCAATGCTATCATGGGTAAATATTTCTACAGCCATATAGCATTCAGTAGCAAAAAACCTCACTTCATTGTGATGGATTATGGTGCAATACCTATCAGTATTGTCACACAGGTAATCACAGTGTTTAAAAAAACCCCAGCTTTATTAAGAATTTTGCATAGGGTAATTCTTATGTTGGCAATTAAATCTCTTAAACAGGAAGAGTAAGCTGCTCTCTGACTGACAATGAGACTTATTCACAAATGTCCTTCCAGCAGTGACTTTGCATGAATAGAGGGAAACTCCCTGAACTTCTCTTCAGCTGATTTCTTATGTCCATCTAGCCTGGTTGCATTTGACTGCTCCAGCCCATGCATGATGCACCACTATTTACTATCTCACCCTACGCACAAAGCTTCTCCTATCCATCTTAGCTATGTACAAAAGACTGTCCTACATGACCACTTCTGTATTTGCAAGAACAGTTTCCACAGACTATTTACAAGTCTTTTATCTATGTCCAGTTTGCTTGGTTCTGCAGTAGAAACCACCTGGACTCTCTAGTATAGCCCGGTTCTCCACTCTGTTGTTGTATGTTGATTAACATCAGCATACTGTGACACACAAATTGATATAGACACAGCAGGAGCTGCCTGGGGAAAGTTTGAGGACTTTCTGAAATTCCTACCTGAAAAGCTGTTGTAACAAATAGACAAATAAATACTTTGTTGAGAAGATGGTTACTATTCAGAAATCACCTTGTCTAAAATCCATCCACTGTCTCAAACCAGTTGATTGTCACACCTAGGCAGACATATCAGAGAGATCCTGGACCACCCAGGGAATTAAGTGCACTAAGTGCACACAAGTACAGCCCCAACACTCAGCTACAGCACAATTACAACTGTAGGACAAACAGGAGTTTCATCCTTGTATTTCCCTTATGGCTTAAATTTGATAGCTTTTGCCACAGTATGAGCCTTCTTTTTTTTAAGAAAATATTTTAGCAGTAATTAGATATATTAATCTCAGTTCTAACCTCATCTATTTTAATCATGTTTGCACATAGCCCAAACTGAATCTATAGCATTCCTTTGTTACATCCACTGGAAAAAGTTCAAACAAACATTTGTTTGGGTGCATTGTCTTTCACACACTTCTTAGCATGGCCTATATTATGCCAAGCATTATTTTAAGTTACACTTTACCACTAAGTCAACACACAGGTCTGAAAGGACATTAGTAATTTAGTCAGAATCTTTCCTTCAATTGATAGCAAGGAGACTTTACTTATCATAGAGTAGAAGCTACTGTTCATTCCCAGTGTTCATGAAACATGGAAATGAGATTTCTAGTATTTCTTTTGGTTTCCTTGTGAATTGCTAAAGGAAAAGACTATTAAATGCTTAAGAGTTCACAGCAAAACCAGAATACATAAGTCCAGTTATTGTGTGAAAATCTCAGCATTTTTCATACCTTTATAGCCATTTATCAGCTTTACAAAACAAAAATATCAAAATGCTGCACTCATTAGCCATCTTTAATTTTCTATGTTTTAATTTATACTTACTCTTTTCCACTCAAACTTGTTTAGTTTGTAAACTACGCAAAGCTGTAATTCAATAAAAATCAGTCTAGTACTAAATTGTAAACTAAGTATGTGGATTATTTCAATATCCCTTTATTTTTCAGGTGATGGTCTTCTGTAAAATCATGCTGGATATTAAGCTAATGCCCAGTTTCAAACCTAGAATACTAAATACATGTGTTTGTGTGATTCAAACACACTTACTTTAAACACAGTTTCATGGAGGTTTGGACTGATTTGTATCTAAAGGCCTCAATCTTTCTTCCAGCTATCTTGCAGCAGAGCAGAGAGAGAGTTACCATTATAAAGTGAAATGGTAATTAAAAGTAAGTTCATCATGGAATGAATCAGACCATGATTTGTTCAGGGGGAATGAATGTTCTAAATGGGCACATCTGAAATCTACTCTAAGTAAGCTACAAGGATGTACAAAGTAGGGAAAAAAAAAAAAAAAAGACCAGTCAATCTGAAAAAAAAAAAGCATATAAGGGCATTTTTATTACTCACTGGGTTTAGAATCTAGTATGGGTTTTTTTGACACAATAGGAGGATTATTGAAGAAACAAAAAAGTTAGGGATGGGTACTACATAAATATCTACTTCTTAAGGTTGCCCTTGACAATAGGTGTCCAGTGCTTTCCTTTGCATCACTACTTGCATTTTTTCCTCTTTCCTTTGCCTATTAAACTGTCTTTATCTTGACCAATGAGTTTTCTCACTTTTGCACTTCGTATTCTCTTCCACACCCTGCAGGGGTGGGAGGAGGAGTGAAGTGAGCAAACATGTCTGTGGGTGTGTAGCCGCTGACCAGGATCAACCTATCACGAAGGTAAAAGATAATATTGTATCTTCATCCCTTTTTCCACCTTCAATACTTTACACATTGCTGAAATCAGTAATATGTCTAAAGTCAGAATAAATTTAGAAGTCACCTGGCAATATCCAGATTATCAGTATGTAGGTTGCCTAACTAGTACATAATGATGTGTTTTAAATTTTGCTGCCAATTATCCTAAGTATCAAATGCAATGACAGAAAGCATTAGCTACTATTTTATTTTTCTTAAAATCCAGTCAGAATTTAGCTCAAGGCAAGATTTGGTTCATATCTGAATACCTCCAAAGTTCATGAGAATTGACTCACAAATTTTCACCCAGCTCTCAGTCTGTTTTAGAAAACATCAAGCACCAAAGACAATAATGTTTAGACTGAATAAGAGGGTTGTAAAAATGAAGGTGACAAGCAAATAGCAACACAAAATTGACATCGGTGTCAGAGACCTTCATATATCTGAATTTCATAGAAGTGTTGAAATTTACTTCTGGAGGTTAATATGATTAAACCTTAATAATGTCAAAAACGAAAAAAATAAATCAATGCAAATTGAGTGATTTGAACATCAATACACTGCCACACTTTTCCCAAAACCCATGCAGTTGATACACCTGCAGCAGTCTAGAGACATACTGCTTTTCTATTCTTCCTCTTAACCTTTCTTCCTTATGTGTCATCCCCAGTTACACACAAACTATCAGATTAATATTTGGAAGAACATGGTCAGCTGTGCTAGGTATGGAAAATAATTATTTTCTCAAGCTCTCACACATATGCAGTGATGTGCATTCTGTCTGCTTCTGTATTTAGGGGGTAAGGGAGTATCCTATTGTTCTTATCTGTTTTCTAATTCTTTTATCTTCATCAGCTAAGTTTAATCCTGAGAAGAGCAGGAAGAGGTCTGTAAGAGTAGAGAGATTAAAAGATAGGAGAAATGTAACTAAGATGTACTATGGACAGAAATTGTTAAAGGCTAAAACTGGGGAAATCCTTTGTTTACTGCAGGCATTTGAAAACAAGAAACATATACATTCTCAGCAAGACAAAAAGTACTTGAAATCTGAGCTTAGGAACTGCGGAAATATGTTTTAGCAGACTGTAAGGGGCAATATAACATAAAGACATATGTTACCAGCTGACTGAAATTCAAAAAAGGAAAAGTCACCTCACCATGTGCAGTTGCATGGCCTGAGATACAACTAGATCACAATTTTTCCTGACTGTTACTAGATTCTACCATGATTAGGAAGCTTGGATTTCCACTTAATTGCTACGTCTGTAGCCTTCTACTGAGAGCAAGATAGTGTTTTCTCCATGTTCCTCTTTCCTTCATTGCAGTTTTTTTTGAATGACAGACACATAGTTCTTCGGCTTAGTATGGCCTTTAGGCAGTACCAGTCCTGTTCCTTGGTGTTCATTTTCTGACATACTTCATCTCCAGAGAGCAGGATTTAGTTGTAGAAGCCATGCCTACCTAACACATATGAGCATCACATACAAATGCTTCTGAAAGCCTCTTGGGAAGTCTTGCTGCTTCATGAGGTAGACAGCAGATAAAGGTCACCGCTGCTACTTTCCCCTACATACAGGCAGCAACACTCTTCCTGTTTCTTGGCAGCCTGTAAGACAACTTGCAGCTAATCAGAAACATCTTCAGAATCAAAACTTTTAACGGCTATGAGGATCTCACAATTAAAGTTCTCTGATGAGGCAATATACTAAGCAGCTCAAAAAGTATAAGGATCATTTATATACAGAGCAAAAAGTGTAAACTAACATTTAAAGGAAAAACATTTTAAGCATATATTGCTGATTACAGTGATTTTCAAGAAGCATTTGGTTCACTCTATTTTGCATGTCTCTTTCAGTATATACAGTTACTGTTGCATACAGATCTAGCAATTTAAAGAAACAGAAAAGTTGCACATGATTCAGCTTGACATCCGGCACAATCACCCATGTTTCAGCCAAGGTTGCCAAAGCAGCGTTGTGTGCATCTGTAACACAGATTACAATGTACTGTAGATTTACCTGAGCTGAACTGGAGAGCAGAAGCAGACTGAGATAGCTCTTAATCTAACACAGCCCTGATCTCTGTCTACGCTACACAAGAATCATAAAAATAGCCCTAGCGTGAACATATTCTAATGAATTCTAAGATACTATAATTAAACTGCATAATGTTCACAGAAAAATGGTCTCTTGGCTTTGCTTACTTGACCAACTGATTGTTCTTAATGTAGATTGAAGGCTGCTCCTAAAAAGTGTTTGAAAAAATATTGAATGTTGTGGTTTTGTTTTGAAGTAAAATTAAACCCCATCAAAATTTCTTTTTAATGTTCTGGCTGGTTCAGTACACACTGTCCTCATTTCAAAATGAGGACACTTAATTGCAGACACACAAAGCAATTACCTACATTAAAAATAAAATATTGCAGAAACAATCACATAAAATACAGTAATATCATAGTAAGCTTCAATTTGCATCTAGCTTTTGGTATCTGGTATGCAAGGAGGAGATCACAGCTATGTTTTAAATGACTACTGAATATCAGTTTATTCAG
>NW_010305972.1:19568-41947 GCF_000700745.2 Antrostomus carolinensis
GCTGAGCACAACCACTGTAAAGTCTGAGCCGCTAAGGAGTGATAATTAAGAATCTTCTCCAGAGAGTAGGTGCTTAGAAGCACTCTCTCAAATTTTTGAGCACTTTTCTTTAAGACAAAAGAAGCCAGGTGCCTGCCTTTTCTTTAGCTTGCTTGCAGTAAAGGCAGGCTGTTCTTTATCCCATTGCCCATTTTCTCATGTGTCTTAATTATTTCATCCTTCAAACTTTGTTCTAAGCCATGCACGCAACTGAGGTGAGATTAATGGCCTGTCCTTTTCCACATCACTTTTTCTCCCCTTTCTTAAATAAAGGTACTGCATTTGTTATTCTGTAGTCATTGTCCCCCGAGGTTTATTAAAAATATTCACCAGCAGTCCTGAAATTTCATGTGCCAGCTCTTTCAGCACTGTGGGATGGAAATTAGTTGGTCTCCTGACTTGAAAGGATTAAGGCCTTTGGGTTCTCATCTAGAAAGCGGTAATTTCTATTTCCATAACCTCACTGCTGCTAGCCATCTTTGTCTTTGCTCTAATGGTCAACATCCTAGGCCTGCTAAATCCCAGCACAAACCATTCAGTTCAACTCTTAGCTATGCCTGGATTATGTTCTTCTCTCCTTCATTGTACAGTGAACTATTCTTCAGTCATTGTTCTTTTTGTTTTTTAAGGCTGAAGAATCTTTTGTCATTTCCTACTAATTTTTCTTACAAGGACTCCCTCAGTCTGGCTTGTGGCATTTGTAATTTTATTCCTGTATCTCTTGACTTCTTGTCTAATCTGGCTTTTGGGAAAAATTTTCTCCCTTTTTCTGTTTAGAGATTGTCCTCAAATCTGTGTTTTTATTCATTGGAGTTTAAATCCTAACTAGGGTTCTTGGGCATTACCACCAAGCACTAAGAAATAATTAAGTCATGGACAAAAAAATAATGAAACCTACACATTTGTAGCATGACACCAGAAGATACAAAATGGTTACATGGAGGGACTTTTGACAACTGAAAAGAAGAAACTGTGAAGATTGACAGATGTAACAAAGCAAAAGAATTCCCGATGCTCTCAGGTGTATAACATGGTTTATGCATGTGAGACTTCCCTCACTCAGACATTCAGATCAGAAAAAGCTCCAATGAAGTCAAAGGAGTATGGAGTAATACAAATGGGAGTTAGGACCCCTGAAAGGAAAGTAAATAGCTTTAAGATTTACTTATACATCTGATCTTAAGCTATATTAATGCTTTTCTGCAGAGAAACAGAAAGCAAATACTAAAGCCTGCGTACAATCAAACCCTATGTCAGGAATGTGAATTTGGCAGCACTACAGTTCCAGACTTTCTGCAATAATTTTTGTATGGCCCAGGTGTGAGCCTTTCAAAAATCAAGGTGAAGAGCTCAAACACTGTTAGGGCCATCTGCACAAAATCAGGGAGGTCCAATGCTCCCAAAAGACACCGAGCAAACCACTCAACATCACCTACATCAGCTGCTGCTGCCACCCAATACAGAGAAGAAAATCGGGAGCAGACAGCACTGCTGCTGTTGCTGTCAAGGATGGAGCTGTGCGATTTGCAGGTGCTCTTGGTATTTCATGATACATCTTTTTGGTAGTTGGGTGGGGTAAAGAAGATGGGGGTTATACAAAGATGGGGCATTGGGAAGTCTGAAAGTGGTTACATACCTGAGCCCCTCAGTTCTTGCATTCCCCTTCCCCTGAGAAAAGTAAGGTTAAGAACTCATATATTAGTCAATCTCATTTTTCCTCTGTCCCTAGCAAGGCAGAGAAAACAACAACCTGTAGTGACTTTGTATACTGGGGTTTTTTTATGAAGCAATGTGGTTAGTGCTTTTACTCTACTAGATTATTTTACACACTCTTTTGCCTACTTCCCACCACAGCATTACATCCACTAGATCTTGATTTCCCTTCGCTGGTCAGTGCTGCTCTGGAAAGGTCAGGCAGAAAGTCATGTCGATTCACATTGTTCCATTGCTCACAGTAAAATATCTCAGCTGTTACAAGCCAAAGTCCCTGGGTATCCCTCAGCATTCGCCTCCACACATCTCTCTGATCTCTAGGTCTTCTTCCACTTTCAAGTTCTTTCCTCTAGCCAGGACCTTCACCTTCTTATTTCCAGAGCCCTTCCTCCTTCCTGAAACCATTTATTTCTTTCAGGAACCCTTCTTTTGGCTTCCAGGCTCTCTTATACCAAAGCCCCCAAAATGACATTTTTCCCAATCTGAATAGTCTACGTGCACAAGCTCAACATTCAGGCCATGTCACTTCAGGTTAGTCCAGATTATCAAAATTTAAATCCAGCTCATATTGTTGGCAGCTGGCAAATAACGTACTTCAAAAGCTCATCTTTGGACATCCATTCCACACACACACAACTTAGGCTATTTTTTCACCCACAACACTCCTCAGTCAAAGAGAGTTTCTATCATTTCCTTCCCTACTAAGAAGTAGAAGTCCTACAGATTTGAATACAATCCCTGCAGAAACTGAGAACTCAGTAAGTGAAACGTAAACAAGAGGTTTAATGTACCAACATGGAACATTACATTCTTCTCTCGTGTCTTTCCAACTGTTAAAGTCTTTAAAGTAAGTCTCCATATAATGAAATGAAGTTGTCAGTTTGGCTTCTACTGTGCTTCACTACATTCACACACTTTTTAAAAATTCCAGTTATTTTTGTTTTAGTGTGTGTGGGTCTGAGGTATTTTAACTCCTACACTTCTTTTGCAGTCCACTAAAGTACACTCATGCTATTATGGTGGTTGGTACTGAATCAAGAATATCAGAACAATATAAAATGCCCGCACAACCAGTTTAACCAACCACATCATGACTTTAGTTCATTGACAGCCCCCTGGAAGCTTTAAACAGATCACCTGTGAGCAGAGACTAGAATTGTAGAACTAGATTATCACCCTCTATTGAGCTGCAGTAGCCCAATATATTTAATATAACTCAAGGAACATTTAGAGATGTACAGCTTATCACTCAGTAAAGTTATGCACTACAAACTCTGGGTAAAATATCACTGTGTAAATCTCATGAGTGTATTTCAAGAACCCCATATTACTCAAATTCTTTTAAGCCTTTCCTGTAGATCCTTGGACCCAAAGGCAGTTTTCAGGTCTCATTAAGTCTACTCACTGCTCAAAGTAAATCCATTGTACATAGTGGTGCAGATCACATTTAAATGTGGTTCTGGAGTCAAACCAGAAGTAACCAAAACTGCTCATCTGAATTCAAGGAGAGGCTAAGCAACAGGTATCATCAGACTGAAAAAGTGCTGATATTTATTGACAAGAATTGCACAAGGTATTACAGAAGACCTGAGTATAAGAGAAGAACTGAGAGATTTCTCCCTGGGTGTGCTGCTCTGACAGCTCTCTGAAAGTGGCACTAAATGCCAAAGTCAACTGAGGTGTATTCATCCTCACTTAGAATAACGGCAGAAAAGGTGTGCCCAATAGACCTTAACATTGAAAAATAAAGAATTATTCAATCTCCAAGTGTTCATTTCACTCTCAGTAAGCAATAAATCCAGCTGACCTCATCTCGGGGGTTGGTATAACTGTAGCTACAAAGGAGTATTAAAATATAGTGCTCTGACTGCATGCTGGGCTGGGTGGAGATGGATCAATCTGTTTTATTGAACCTGCTGTTGAAAACAGACTTCTGTAATTTGAATCCAACACACTGTTTCCTAAAGAACTGTCTCTCTGCTGCAGATGCTGTCCCAACACAGTTTTTCAGGTGGCTCTTCATAAGATCCTCCTAGTCTCCCAAACTGGGTGGCCTGCTCTTCGTTAGCTGCTAGCTCTTCCCTGAGGTGTTTTGACACCAATAACGCTCAGGCACTGGATGCCCATGTAAGCACAAGTTGAACAGAGCCACATCATCCTCCTCAGTTTAGCTTTATTTCCAAAATTGATTTCATAACTGCTGAAATTCATCCCACCAGCTACTTGCCCTCCCTAACAAGACAGATACAGATGACAGAAAATAAGGGTGGTGTGGAGAAGGATAACAACAAGGAAACATGGCTGCAGGCTTGTGAGGTCTGCAGTACACACAGGTATTTGACAGCAGATGGCCAACACTTTACAGACATTTCAGCTTTACATTGAAAAAATGTAAAGCTGATTTTTTTTTTTTTTTACCTGTATATGCAGCAAGGTTCCTATAAAGCGTCTCTCCCTTACAGAGCCACCTGCTCTCACCTCAGATCACATACACATACCACAGCAGGACTGTCTGGCTTCTTTGCCATTACCTACTGCTTAAACAACTTCCTCTTCCTCTCCTGAGCAGAACAGACCTCTCTGCTCCTCACACACACACCTCTCCCAGCAATTCCTGGTGCCTTCAGATCTCACACTCAGGAACCACACAACCCACAGCTGAATGGTTCGTCATCTCACTGGTTCTGTTCTTCCACTCCAATAACTGTAAGATGTCAAGACACGATGTTCTTGATGCCTCTCATCTATTCTACAGCAGTGATTTCCCACTCCGATCTCTGCTTACCTTTCCCTTGGTCTCTTTCACCCTCAGTAGCACTAATTCCCATGCACCAGCACCACAAACTTCTCCTCCACCCTGATGACTCTTTCTTCTTTAGTCTCATGTACTGACATTGGCCTGACTATCACTTCTCTCCTCCTTTCCTTCACCTGCTAATCTGTCATTTCCAGCTCATCCACATGATCCCCTTCCTGCCTCTTCAATATTTCTGGAGGAAAAAACAAGACCAGGTGTATAATATGGATTTGTCCTCTCAACATTTAGTTCACTAAAGCAAACCTCTCCATTCCCCTGAACTAAATTCCATGTTATGGGTGAGGACTGCTTTGCTGTTGTTGCATTCAAATATTTGTGTTTTATCAGAGTTAAAAATGGTGGACCTTCTGGGAGCAAGTGTGCACTCTGAGGGGAGGAAAGCATCCAGCCTCCTTGGGTGGAGTAAGCCTAGAGATGCAGCAAGGGAGTGTGAGGTGTCAGCACAGAGATCCTGTAGCCCAGGAGAGACAGAGCCACAGGAGCTAGCAAAAACTGACATTACCTGAAACAGCCACACAGCCGTACCTCAGATTAACAGGTAGAAAAAGACACTGAGCACCTGCAGAGAGCTCTCTGAGGAAGGCCTCTGAGCAGAGCAGAAAGGGGTAGTTTTGTTTACAAGCCCTTTTTATCTGTCTCAGCAGCTGTTTTTTTATTTTAAAAGATTTCTTTGTAGTTTACTTTCTAATAAAACTTGCCTATTGAATTTACAAGCTATTTTGGTCTTTTCCAATGTGTTCACTGTAAGGAGAAGGTTACTTTGAGATCCCATTGCACATTTCAATAATCCTCGCAAACCTGTCACCAGCTCTGGCTTCTCAGACTGACTCACCTTCCCACTTCAACTCCTGTTTCTGCACAAAAGCTGAGTGACTTCAAGGGAGTACTGACACGATACAACATCATCTCTTTCTTCCTCATTTCCTTCCTTTCCTCTCCTTCTTCCCATGGAAGCAGAATTTAGCATTTTCTTTTCTTCTCTAATCTCTTCACATGCCCCAGTAACCCAGTCTTATTGCTCTTCTCCTTGTAAGGTCTCTCACGTGCTGGCTTTTCCCCTCAAATTGCAAATGTTTGCTGTTTCCATACCCACAACCTCATTAACTCTTTCCTTTTGTCATATTCCTCTTTGACCTTTCACCTCTGAGGTCCTCAAATACACCGCTGATACAGGGTATCAAGGATCCCTTTTCTACAATCCGCCTCAACCCCTTCTTACCTAGTTGTTGCCTTTCATGCCCAGCACCTACCAGTCTCAAATGAGTGTTTCATAATTTTGATTTTATAACCAGAATTCTATTTTCATGTGCTTTGACATGCCCTTCCTGGTATCAGTTTTTCTGATTTCTGTAATTTTATTTTCTCTTTAAGTATTATCTTATCATTAAGCGCATCCATCTAACTCCCCTCATTTTTGCAAGGAGCTAGTTCTCCTACAACACATCCCAGGGTAATGTGAGATTAGAAATGCATACATCTTCATCTTGCCATCACCTCAAGGACCTGTGTATACTCTGTATTTGTCTCCTAGGGAAATTCATATCTTGACCAGCTTCTCAGAGATTCTTAATCATGAAATAAACTACAAGAAAACCTATAAAATAATTCCTGACCCTTCTTTTCCACAGGTCCTTTCTCTTTTTTTTTTTTTTATCATTATAAGTCACAACAAGCAAAAGCTTGTTGTTCAGGATGACAAAACCTCGTTTCATCTTCAATTCTGAGTGCACATCCAAATTCTGTAGAGCTATCTTGTGTATCATTTTTTAGTTATAATCTTTCTTGTCTGGCTACTGTCATGCTACTAAAATTCACTTTCACACTTTCATTTCCATTTTGCTTACTGTAATATAATTTGTTCTGTCTTCGAAAAATAAAGCCTGTACCTATCCATAGCCATCCCCAACACTGCAGGAGGGATCATATTTTTAGCCATTCACTTCACCTTCACCAGCCTTTTCATTCTGTATCCCTCTATAGACTTCCTCTACCACAAAAGTCATAAGCTATTTTTCCTTCTCCGCTTTTAAGGTATTTCATTACCTCTTCCCCAAAATCTTTTATTAACTATTGAAATATTACTTCCAGTCCCTACTGCACTTATGACCTCTCCTACCATCATTTATTTGCTGTGGTTTTTTGAGTTAATATCTTTCCACTTGTCTTCACACTGTTCCTTATGCTATCTTCCCTTGAAACTGTTTATTCTCCTCAGCAGCATTATAACCAAAATAAGTCATATATACTAAGATGACAAAATATAATTTTCCTGGTTTTTTACATTCTCTTAGGCAGCTGCATATGCTCACCTGTAGCCTCTAGCCTGCACTAAGTAGAAAATTCCTTAAAGCAAGATATGAGAGGTTTTCTGTTTCTACAGTTCCAAACACAATGGGAACTGATCAGAGATGAATGCTCCTAACTGGTACAATAATACAAATAAATAGTATTAACGGCACTGTTATGGTAAGAGGTGACTGAAGTCTATTCTTTGCAATTGCTTTTGCCAACATCTGGCTGAAAAAACACCCGCAGAGATCAGTATTAGGTCCAGCATGAAGGTTCAAGTACAATCATTTGTGCTAGAATGAACATTTGGACTGAAAATGCATTGCATGCTTGACAATATCTGATAATTTTTTAAATTCTGAGCAATTCCACTCTGCCTAGTCTCGACCTCCCCTCTTTACAAGTCTGCAAAATTTATATCAGTTTAATATGACTGACCTATGTGTCATTATTTCTTATACCAGGGCAGCACATTCTGCACATGGGCCAGGACCCCAAAGCCACAGGGCTGTTCTCACACAGAACTAGGTAATGAATACATTCTCAGCTACGTCTGGGTCTATCCTGAGCAGCACTACAGGCCATGTTTTCAAAATTGACTCTCAAAAATAGTCTGTCAAAAAAAAAGAAAAGAAAAAGAATTTCTGTGCTAAGTGCAGATCATTTTGCATACCATCTGCAGGGTGCTAATTATACACACCGTTGCTATTTATCAGTGTAAGATATTTCAGAATGATATCTGTAAGCCATCTGCCAGCTATCTTACTCACATTCTTCAGATCATCATCAAGAAACCCTATACATTTCTTCCTTAGGTAACAATCTGCAATATGCAAAAGCATTTAAATGCAAATGGCTTTCTTCTTAACATTTAACTGAAGTCAAGTGAACTCCAAATGAATTATTTTGAATTGTTTAAAAACGTCACATTTTAAGTGATGTTTTTGAAATTTTATTCAGCTATTAGGCAAGAATTTCCATAGATGCTTTATGCTATTTTTTTCTATGTGTTTTATGTGATCTTCTAGTAGAAACGGCAGGGAAATCATGTGTTAAAAATAAAGTACCATTAGCAATTACATTATGCAAACAATTTATTTAATGTTCCCCTAACCCCAATCTTTGAATTTTGTACTTGCTTAATATGAAAGTTTTGTTCGTTTGGGGTTTTTTTGGTTGGTTGGGTCGGTTTGGTTTTTTTTTTAATGCAGGTGCACATTATTCCTTCTTGGGGAAAGAGCTGTTTTGCAGATTTTTTCCTTTCTTTTTTAATAACTTCTCTATAATGTATAATCTTACTGCACAATTGGTTACATTTTTGGTGTAGGAAACAACAATGAAAGGAGAAGAGGAATTAAGAGAGATCATTCCCAAATAAAAAGTAAGCACCAGCTGAAAAAGTGAAATGCATTAAATTCAGTGACCATTGCACAACTTTCTGATACGACTAGAATGACATTGTCCAGAGGATAAAAAGAGAATCTCATAAACAAATAAAAAATGTCTTTTATTGAAACAGATGCACAAGACATGAAGAGCTGCACTCAGTTCCTGAAAATGTAACAGATACCTGGAATGACTCCATGCACATTGTTTCAGGGGGGGGGGGAAATAACAAAAAACAAACCAACAACAACAACAAAAAAAACCAAACAAAAAAAAAATCCCATCTTAAAGCCACACAAATACTTCTTAATCTCAGCCTTTGTTTCTTTGCCTGCTAAGAATGCACATTATAAGAATCTTGATCACATCTTACTTAAGATGTACACAGCACTCATGCAATCAGTGCCTTAGTTTCAGCATGAGTTGCTGCTACTACTGTAAAATACATAGGGAACAAGACAATCCTAACCTACCAGTAATCCTGCTGCTGTTAAATTTGCTAAGCATCACAAGACCTATGATCATAGTTGCTTATTGCTGCTGAATTTAAAGCGTGAGCATCAAAAAAACCCAACCAAACAAAAAAAACAAACAGTGAGAAGATGATCCAAGAAAAGAATGATTTCTCATATGCTAAAAAGAGATATAAAGTTCAGTCAAATGGACTTGTACTTCTCTTTAGCATGCTGCAACACAGGAAATTTTAAAAGAATTGTTCAGTCTCCTTACAACTCACTATTATTTTCATAAACATTAGGAGTACTGCCACAGTATATTACTGATTGCCATAGTAGGTATTCTACAAATGCAAAACAAAAAAGGAATTTCTTCCACAGAGCATAAAATTTAATATAAGAAATTTAAACCTATACAGACACGGAGGAGATTTTTTTAGACACTGTTCAGGAGATAATAAAGATGACAGGCAAACCTCTACAAACAAATTCTTGGCATGTAACTTCTCCAGAATCATGAATCAAATGATCCAGGTAGGCTCTGTCCCTGTGCATAGCACCTGTCAGGATTTCTCAACAAATATATTCAAAAATTGAGTCAACAATGTGCACTCACAGTCCAATAGGACAACCATATCCTAGGTTGCATCAAGAGAAGTGTGGCCAGCAGGTTAAGGGAGGTGATTCTCCCCCTCTACTCCACTCTCCTGAGACCCCACCTGCAGTTCTGGAGCCCCCAACACAAGAAGGACATGGACCTGTTAAGAATGAGTCCAGAGGATGGTAAACACTATTATGCTTAGTACACAAAATCTGACTTGCTAGTTACGTTACGGTTTTCACAGGTAGCACAAGCACTGGTTCAAAGAGCTCACAGCCAGCTTTTCAACGGGATGTAGTTAGTAAGAGTAAGAAAGAGAAGTCAGGACAAGATTGAACAAGATCATTTGGCTTCTGCTATCAAGCAAGCGCATGGAGGTTCAACCAGAAATAAGGGTTTCGTTTGTAGAGAGTCACCTCTTGTTGGTGTTATGAAAGTGATTGTCAAGAAGGAGTATCAATGACAAAAACACAATGACTTATCAAGCTCAACCTGAAAAGATAGTCTCCAAACATAACACAGTATAGAAAAAGGCACAGACTATGTTTATGGATGAGTGGGAAAAACTGAAGTAAAGACAGAATTGTAAGTAATCAATCAGGCTGGAGACATCAGCAAACATGGACTTATACAGGGCCTTAAGGAAAAGTACAACATCTAAAACTCTACAGCATGGTAATAGAAGTGGGGGGAGAAAAGCTTCACTTCCACGTTGTCAGTGGACGAGTACAGCATGGGCAAATGTATCAAGAAAGTCATAAGGGAGCTTACAGCAATCAAAAGGGGCTGGGGGGAGTTATCTGGGCTCCAGTTCCTGGCTGATAGAGACAGAGAGCTAGTTCTTCAATGGAAAGCAAAAGAAGAACCATCAAGACTGGAGCCTGACACAGGTAGGCAGAAAAAAAGCACTACCATGTTACCATTCTGGGTGACAGGAGTAGTAGCCATTTTGTATTGTGGGGGATGAAGAAAGGTTGTGGGGGAGAAAGCAATTGTTCTGTGTGTGCAAGATATAGTAGTGGGATTTCAGAGCACTGGATTAGGCTGCCCAGAGAGGATGTGGAGTTTCCATCTCTGGAGATGTTCAAAACCCACCTGGACACGATCCTGTGGAACCTCTTGTAGGGAACCTGCTTTAGCAGGGGTGTGGGACTAGATGATCTCCAAAGGTCCCTTCCAACCCCTACGATTCTGTGATCTACCCTGCCCTAGGTGTGCCTCAGGAAGGCAAATCTCTAGGCCTGAGATATCACAGAGAGCCTTTGCAGTGATTCTTCCACAGACATCTGAATGTGTTGGTGCAATGATATTCAGGAAAGCCCAGACAAGTTCCAGAATTTGTGATATACTAAATGAATAGCACAAGGTACTCTTCTAGCACTGACAGTAGTACCTTGATATTGTTACCTCTCTATTGCAAGCCTGTATTTCATCATGCAGTCTCTAGCTTTCATTAAATCTAAAAGAAAAACAAGCCCCACTTAAACTGTCTGTCCCTTGAAAGGAAAAACTGAAGAAGATAATGAATGAAGAAACCTTTAAAACTTTGAAAATGCATGCACCATCATAAATCCTTTACTGCTTCTTCTCTTGCCTTATTTCTTCATTTGCAAAGGTCAGCTCTTTTAGAAGCTAAAACACTGAAACAAAGGTAATAGCTGGCTTCAACAGAACAGGTACTTTGTAAACCCCACTTTGATTTTGATTCTTCTGCACACTACAGAGTTGAAAGCTTTTTAAGAAATTTTCCACACCAAAAGAACAATCACTAATGGCAGCAGAACAGAGTTGTCTTTTACCAGCCCTAAAGGGACATGACTGGAGAACATTAGGGTGTTCTGAGCTAATCCACAAAACATGTTTATAAAACAGTAATTTTCATATTGTATAAAAGCTAGGTAAATAATCTACAGAAACAATTTAGACCTTTTTCTTGCTCACTGACTACAACTATCTGACTGCTGTTCATTTAGTACTGAGATTGTGCTTTGATTGCTTTCCCAAAGCATGATGGCATTAGCAATCTTTGCAAACTGTTAATTGATTTCCTTTAAGTAATCAAACTCTACTGTGACTTTGGTGCTTCATTAGCTGTAACGTACAATACAGTTATCTTATATGGTGGTCTTGTTCTCTTGTTTTGTGGCTTAACTGTTATGAAGTACTGTAATTTATCCATCTGACAGTCCTCATGCTCTCTCACAGACATCTATCCCCTGCATCATGACTTGCACAGGCTTAGTCTTGTTGATATAAAACCAAATGTATATCCCAAGAAACTTTACCATCAAGTTTACAAGGCATTTAACTGGTTTTTAGGCCTCCAGCACATCAGAGTCAAAAGATCATTCTTTTAACTTCTGTCTGTAACCAATATGAACCTAGACTATGAGACTGAGGTTTGTTAGAATAAGCATCTCAAGCAACAGTTTACCTTACATTACCTACAAAAAGTTAATTAAAGTGATGCTCTACATCACAACCTACATACCACTGAAATATCTGTCAAGAATCTTTCCAACAAAAATTTTCTCTTAGAAAAGCTGAGCCTTAAAAAAAGTGAGAATGCTTCAATTTCTGGCTATTTTTTACCTTTTCAAGTCCTGGTGCTGTGTTTGTCCTAATTCCCCCCCAAAAATGCAGTTGTGGCATAACAAAGGGAAACCCACAAAAATGTGTACTCTCTGGGGTGGGGGGTGGGGAGGAGGGGAGGAAATCCTAAACTGAAGAAATAAAATTGTATAACTCAGTAATATAATCAGTATATAAAATCAGTGTAAAATTTGTGTAAATGAATTAAACTTTTTCCAGCTGCTACTGTTCTTGCTGATTAAAAGGCATGGATTATTTTATTCCTTTTCTATTCCACAGTAACTTAGCATCACAGAGTTCTTCCCCAATGCAAGCAGGGAAAGCAAAAAGAAAAAAAAAATTAAAAAGAAGAAAAAAAAGGGGCTTTGTATGGATGCATCCTCCAGCTTTCATGCATGCAAATAACTAGCAGATGAGTATTTGTATTTAGGATTAGAATTTTGCATAGACAAACAGCAGATAACTGTGTGCCCTCAGTATCTAGGTTACACCCTTTAGGAATTGAGCCTAATGTTCTCTTTCCACAGGAAAAAAGAAAGATTCAAAGAAGCAATGAAAGATGAGAAATAAGCTTAAATATGTCAATAACAATAGACAAATGCTTACCAGAAGCACATTAATTACATTCTTGAAAAAGTTAAAAGTTCAAGAAATGTAAAATAAAGTACAAGATACAATGAGATGTAACAAATAAGAATGAGGAATAGCTGTGTTGTAAGTCAGAGCAATATGCAAGCTTATTTACAAGTCAAAGGAAAAATAATCATCCTTACATTCATGTAAAAGCCTTTTCCAAACCTGCCATTAACTGTATGGTGATGTACGCAGCTGCCAGATTTTAAGAATTCAGCCCAAATTTCACAGAACTAATTCACCTCCATTGTGACCCTTCTTCCAGGTGGGCTAGCAGAGAGGGTCCAGAGGCTAGCAAAAGCTGCACTTCCCTCCCAGTAAACTAAATCTGGTCATGACTGCACAGTTACATGGTGTACCCTGTGGCAGAAGCAATACCCAGCCGAACTGGAGCATGAACAACACAAACAAAATGAACATATACTCAAAATCAAGACAAAAGCATGCAACCACAATTCTCATTTTCACAATGGTCTACAGGGACCACTGTGCAAAACTGGAAGACTCCCAAAAGATCTTTTTAAAGATTGAACCAGCTCCACAACTGCTATTATAGGAGACATCAGAATCTCAGAGTTTTGGGGTTTTGTTTGGTTTATTGGTTGAGGGGTTTTTTTGGTCTTTTTAGTTTTGTCTGCGCTTCTTTCTCTGTGGCAAGTCTGGCAATTTCTGGCACTACAGAGAGACTGTAGAAAGCATGATGCATGATCATCTTACATTAGCAATTTCAAAACTGGAAGGCAGCAAAAAAACCAGCTGACTAGAACATGTAAAAAGTAAAGCTCAGGGCCAAGACCAGAATTTCAACCTGTGTCCTTGAGTGCTCTGTGTGCCTTGAAGTCTTAGATCACTACAGTCTTCACTGAAGGACCTTCAAAGCACTCTATATATTCTGCTACATGAAAGGTTTTCAGTGCTACTCTCAGTTTGAGCGAGAGGAATATCATATACATGTCTTCTATTGGCAAATAAACAGAGGTAAAAAATGGCTGTAGCACAGATGTTCTTGAGAGCAAACATAGCTAAATAAATGAAAGGGAAACCACTGTAGCAGTGAGTCGTGGAGCAAAAGGAATCTACCCATCTGCTTGTTATTCTGCAGAGCAGCTCTGTCCAGATATATCAGCCTTCTTGCTCCCTCTTCACTGCAGGGGATGGATAGTATACTATTCACTTATTTTTTCATAGCAGAGCCACATTGACAGGCACTTTTGAAATAGCCTCAAAATGATGGCCCCTCCAAATAGAGAAACCCACTACAGACACATTGACCACTGCTGAAAGTTAGGTGAAGCAAAGCAACAAAAGGACTGTCATAGTAGTCAGCTGGATTGCTCATCATACCAGAAAAAAAAAGGATGTATAAAGCTTTTAGGCAAGAAAGCTGTATTACTTGCAATTCATTAATTTGCTATTTGCCTGTTTAAAATTTTTCAGTACCCCAGTCAGGGTAATTAATCAATACACTGCGAGTCCTAGATCTAGTAATTTCAAGAGCAAAATTCTCATTTAGTTTCACTGGATCCTTGTTTTTGCTTCACTGTGAAAGGGAGAACCTCAAAGAATACCACATATTTCGCAAACCTCAGCCTTTGACAAATAAGTGTGAACAGATACTCTCGCAGTTCTCAAACAATTTCTGAAGATCTGCATTAAGTGAAACAAATAATTCAGTTTGCATTGCTCCCAGTACAAACCACTTTATGAACGCTGGTAAAGATACAGTGAGAGCACGTGCTCAGACACAGCAGATAAAATCTAGACTAGTGTGAAGTGAATTGACCTTCCCCCTAACTCTCAAACACTGTTGCACTATTGAATGTGAGAAGTGTTTTATTGGCATCCGCCTTTCTCATACTCTCCCTGAGGCTTGAACCTCAGCATATCCGCGTAGCTCAGGTCGTATTTAGAACACTGCCACAGAGATGAGATGCCATCTCGTGCTACATGACTTCAGAAACCACTTCTCTCTCACCATCAGAGACTGACAGTTTCACATTTCCCTGTGGCTCGATGGCTGAAGAGCACAACTCTTGCTCTTCTTCCTGACCCCCTTACATGAACCAAGGTGAGTTTATGAGATAAAGCTGACAAGTTCAGAGGAACCAGATCAGAGTTTGAACAGTGTTTCCAGTGGCTCTGATGTTCTTTACTTTTTACTAGGGGCTTTCAAAGACCATAAGGAATGGTGCAGCATTTCTTGCTCTAAGGAGACCTCAGTTAATAGTTTTCCCCTATTCGGTATTCCCAGCCCTCAGCATGCCAGGGATCTCAGCAGTCTTGTGAGAAACTGAGACCATATCCTTCTTTTTACAGATGTATGTTGCTCCCTAGAGTCCCCAGACATCAGCCAGCTAAGGGCTTGGTAATGGAAGAGGCAGTGCCACCCATATCCTCACTGGCAGCAGAGGGATGAAACCCAATGGGGTTTCTGTGGATCACAGCTGAAAGATGAGGTTCAGCAAAATTGCTTCTCCCAGATTAGGCAGTAATCTTTAATGCTACTGCTATTTACAGATGTGATAATTTGAATCTACATATTCTGTGACCTTCTTCCCTGTTCTAAATAAAACAAGGATAATACTAAAAGAAATATATCCCCAACTATTTCTTTGGACATTTTAAGTCCTTTTTCACCCCTTCTTTCACCCATCTCTTCTCTTCTTGAGCCTTTTGGGTTGATTCTTTGAAAATGTTTGAGTCACTTTGAAGGCTTTGGAGAAATTTTAAAAACTCAAGAAAGAGTGTTCCTGGCAACCAAGCCTCAGCTTCACCCACACAGTTATTTGTGCCAGAGTGCTTGCATGTTTGTCTAATCAAGGAGCAGAAAAACCATTATAAAATGCTTCTGATCAATAGCCTGTAGGCACAGAGCTCGTAGGCACAGAGCTCAAACACTGAATATTCACTGTCAATCAATAGAGTAAACATTCAAAAACATTTGCTGAAAAAACTCAAAAACTTGAGTAAACCACAGTCTACTGACAAATATACTGCTAATGCTAAAAGGAACATTCTTCTAAATGCTATTCTTTGCAAACTATTCATTCCTTTCCAACTATATATTTAAGTTGCTTAAAGCTTGCTGTAATTTACAAAAACGTTCTGGATTTAACACTTCTTTTCAGATCATGAAAAGAAAAAAAAAAAAAAAGCCTAGTTAGAAGACAATAATGAATATATAGATCTAAAAAGGGGGGGACATTTCAGAAAACCCAGACATTTGGCCCATCACTTTTTTAAACTAACCACATATGGCAGGAATCAACAGATCGGTGCTATTCACACAAGCACAGCAAGGGGCATGAGAAGCAATGATATACAATTTGTGTATTCAAATACATGTGTATTTGAATATTTTCGTATTCAAGCAAGATGTCTTCTCAGAATTTTAACCCAGGATGTGGAAACTTACCTTGCAAGCAATACATTAAGCACAATTTAATTTTACTGTATTTCTGAAAAAAAAAGGTGTAAGAAGTCACTTGTGGATAACGTAGCACCACATTTCATTTGCAACATTTAAAATATGGGTATGAAGACTTTCAAAGAGACAGTCATCTGGCAAGTAAACAATTCAATTGTTTTTTCAATGTATTTCAAAGAAAAAAGACCATGTTTACACTTCAGCACTACAGTCCCTAGGGATATAAGGATTATTTAGCAATACCTGGATAGTGTTCAGCTGCATATATTCCTTGGTGCTTCTTTGTTTTGCTGAGCCACAGACTATGGTGCACTATTTACACTTTGCACTGTTATGACTCCATCCAGACGACAATCTCAAAGTATTTTTGAAACACGAATGAATTAATCCTCACCAACTGAAGCAAGGAGAGGTTCAATTACTTCCTCAGAGACACAACAACCAACCTAGATTCAACTCTCAGGCTGCAGTCTGGAACATAGCAAACTACTAGACTCCAAAAGTTCACTACAAGTTTCTAACAACATTCCTCTTTATAGCCCTGGTCTTGCTAAGGTGATACAAATAAATGAAAGAGTTCTAGCTCCAGAAAAGAATTAGTTCATAAATTGTACAACTAGGCCAGATGTCAGATCTCTCTATTCCTCCTAGTCATCACACCAGATTTTATGATGTCTGGAAATTAGTTGGAGCACCAGAAGAATCTGTTGTGCCAAGCTAAATATCACAGATAAAAATGAACAGCAAGCATCGCCATATTGTCACATCATTTCCCAATACTAAAAAGACTGAAACTAAATTGCAGAGAAAGAGCTAATAGTTTTTCAGTAGGAACAGGAAATGCCCTTTTCAGAGATGTGACATACAAACCTGAGCCATCATTTCTTCTCTTAGGCTAAATGGACAGCTACAAGACCTACAGGTTAAAACCACTAATGCAGATCAAAACTCAAAACAGAAGACAAACTACCTTTCAGAGAAAGCATATTCTTTTCACTCCTTCTCTCCAAAGAGTTTTAAAAAGCATTAAAAGGAAAGAGGCATTAATAACCAAACTGAAAACAAGACAGAACTTTATTTCCATATGTACTTTTTAAAGCCACACTTTGAGATATTCATGTAGGCAGAAGTGAAGAACATCATTATGCAACAAAATATAGTATTAGCTGTCCAGACAGTAACTAATGGGGTTATTGCAGGACGAGGGAAACTATCAGTTCTCAGAGCTCTTTCATTTATTAGTTTAATTTCAGCCATTTGTTGCAAAGGCACATTATTCAAACAATAAAATATGGAAAATATATTGAAGTACAGGAAGTTAAAAGGTAGGATTAACTAAAAGAAGTAATATCTACTTAACTCTTCTCAAGTAACCATTGTTTCAGTATACAGCTTATTCTTCAGAGCTGCACTGCAGCAAAAATACAGTATTTCACTTTTTATCTCTGAGCTCTGTATTCACCCTATTTTTTTTTTTTTTAAGAAAATATTAATTTAATATTAAGGAATGTCAATTTCTTCCAACTTGCAGGGATTATAAGGAGCGTTGGTATGCACAATGCATCTTGAAAGATTCTCTTTTCTGCATAGATGATAGACCAGAGTATCAGACTTTCTAATTCACCCCATAGCTGAAGTTGTTTTCAGTGTTATATTTAAAACCTTTAAGCTTCAAGGCTTGATCAAGCATTAACACATCACTAAAGCAGGAGCCCTCATGCTTGAGAACAAACACTGGATTGAATAATGTGGTGTTACAGATCATGCTGGAGATTTTAACAGAAATGGAGAGTATCTACCTCATTACATATTGAAATCATCTCTTCTCACTTAGGTGCTTTTATCTATTTCCATATACACAACATGTTGATGAGACAATGTAGGATATGCTCCCAGGTTAGAAAACAGACGTAACTATTAACTTGAATGCAACTGGATAATATACACAAACTGAGGATATGACCTCTATTTTCAGTGAAGTGACACAAGTCTCTCCAAATGAAAGAACACAGTGTCTAAGAGGATCGTTTGCTTAGCAGCAGGAAGCCAATTAGAACAGATTCAAAAGGTCAAATTATCCAACTATTTCTGATCTGACAGTGAAATCAGCAGAATTATTTACATAGACAGATAGAAGGAACATTGCAGCGATGTAAAATCAGACTAAAACCCATGCTCTTTCTAAAGTATCATTCCAGCCCTTCCCTAGTTACATGTTTATTACATTACTAGAAGCCTATTTTAAATCACATTAATTTTAATTAACTTAGAGTTTTTGATTAATTTCATGTTTATGTAAAATCAGAATTGGACCCTTGCTCTGTAGACAGTGAACTCAGTTTTTTACTTTATGTGAGGAGAAAATAAAAAGTGGAGTTGAAATATTCCTCTTTAAGGTATGTTCTGTGAAGTATGCTTTAAAATATAGAGCAGCAGTGAACACTGCAGAGAAGCAGGAGTCCATCACTTAAAGCCAACTGCACTGCACCACTCGTCCTCCACAAAATCTGAAAGCATTAGGATTTCAAGCCTGTGCTGTCCAGCTCCTGCATTAGCTCAGCCAGCATTTACATGGTAGACAAACTAATGCCTCACTAATTTACTGGCCACACTTCAGTGGCATTCCTTGAAGAGCTTTTGTGGTAGGAATTGGATGTAAAACAGTACTTCCTACTTGAGAAACCTGCTTTGGTTCTCATAAAACCACCTTTTGCACATCTTTCCCTTCTTAAGAGACATATCCCTTGTTATCGTCTACTAGCTCTTCCATTGCATCTACAGGGGCTTCCAGTTTCTCACCTAATGTGAAAGCAGACCCAACGCTTTGCAGTGTGCAGTAACAACAGCAACAGCCCTGTAAACATGCGATGAGGTAGCATAAAGAGTATCACCAAAAGCAGGAAGAACTGAGGTAGCACAGTCCTATCTTTTTGCTCCAACTATGTCAACAATATTGTCGTCTTAAGTTGCTGAACACCACATCTCTCTATAATGAGATTCTGATTTGATTACATTCGTGTTGGTTTGTAACATCTCCACTGTGACCAATGAAGTTAATTCATATTTAACAAGGTGAGGATTCAGTCTGCATCTTTACTTGTGTGGTCACACCAATTCACTGTCATGACAGAACCCCGTGACACCAAAGAGCAAGAACATCAAAAAGGCTTGCTAGGACATCCATGAGATATGTTTTAAGCTGTAAAGCAAGATTTAACCTTTCAGACTTTCCCTTTTCTGAACACATATGGTCCTTTCATTACTACTTTATATGCTAGATTCATTCTGAACCTCAGTTGTGGCACCTTAACATTATGTTCCTCCAACTCTATGGAAAACTCAGAATTAAAGACACAAATATTTATGCAAGATAAAGGGAGACAGAGGGACAAAGAGAGGCACAATGCTCACCCTTAAAGTGCTAGCTTGTGCCAAACACATTGCGCCAGATGTCGGGATCGATTTTTCTACAATATTGCCAACTGTCTTCGGTATTTGTTCAGGATATGCAGTGACAGTGGGTTAAGGCCAAGGGAAAAGAAAAGCGGATCATGTACTAACTGGGATATCTGATGATTTTCAGGATGGCAATCGCCTCTCGCTGTAACGAGCAGAACACATGCTAATGCGCCACGGTGCATTGCAGCCAGGAGAAAAGGTCAGGCTTAACAGAGGACTGCAGAACTCGCTGCAAACTGAGGATCTATTTAATCACCACAATGAGGCCAAGAGCATTATCCATGGGTAATCATATTATTTCTCAAATATACTTTGACACGTTAAAACAATATTCCACCAGAATGAGAAGCTATTTGTGCCACTGTGGGATGCTTTGAAGCTATGACCATCAATTTTGTGGATTTGTGTCAAATGTGCAGTGCAGTAAAAGATATGAGCAATACCCCCTTCGAGTTTTCCCATTAAATGAACCCCTATGACAAAGTACTTCAACAAAGACATGCTGAAAATATTCAGGCAACAATTACACACAAGTGTGCTAAAGATCTCATGTTAATGACACGATTGAAAAGGCACTGGGCGAAGCAGAATAAAATGATTTTATTGAGCAGTTCCTTGTTATTATTTCACAGGAAAAAAAAATATCATGCAGCAACTAAATTAAAGTACTACAGTGAAGAGAAATCTTTAACACATTCTCAACCATTTTTATATCATTTCCTTTTTCTGGGCTTAGGGGCAGTAGGTACCTACAAACACATTTATCTTATGCATAAGTATGGAAGTAGTTTTATTAGTAGCAGAGACTAGCATTCACAAAAATTTCTACAATTAGATGTGATATTTAGTCAAATAAATTCACTTAATAAATACAGTAAGAGCATGTCAACATAATTCTTAATAACTTCTATCTCGTTTGTCTTAAAAAGTGTAAATATGCCAACATACTCACATCAAAAAGGTGGACATTAATTCTTACCCTGGTTATTCTTGTAACCACAGTCACAAGAGCAGACCAAAAATAAATATTGCTCAATGTGTACAACTGCCACAAAAGTATGAAAACTGGGCACAATCTGCTACCGATAGAGCCAAGTAAGTTTAACTGAGAAGATCAGAAAGTATTCCACATTTCAGATTACTGTTTCCTCCACTACTTCCTGCTCTTTCCTTACAACCTGCTGTATTCATTATTAAGAAGCTCAGACTCTTCCTTCTCTTTGTCTCTGAACACTGCCCCAATTTGTACTCAGTTTCCAATTAGGATTTAGCTGCAGATGACAGATCAGCTGGAGACAGTCAGGAGAGGTGGGGGTCTTGTTGGAAACACTGGCCTTTGCAGATGAGCTCTCAAAGCTTCAGCATCATGTTTCCATGCCAACAGACAGTACATGAATAAGTACTGAAGAAGCAGTCATTGTGAAGAAAAAGTACTATTTTTACCTCATCTGGCTTCTGGAAGGATCATTACAGGAACAACAAACATTTACACACAAGCAAAAATTATTCAGAAAGCAAAAAGGAAGTTTCCACCTTACTCTCCACAACATCTGTGTACACCTTCCAGACAATTTCACTTTCCAGAGCACTTAAGAAAATTAGGCATTCAAAGTACATCTGATCCAACACCAGTCTGTTCCCAGTGTTTGCTATGCCCAGGTCAAGACTTAGCCTGTTCTATGGTTAAACCACTCAAGTTCACTTCTGGCCTTTGGTTCTCTTGACCCTGGCTTTCAAAACACTAATCCACAGGTATCAGCATGACAGCAGGGTGCTCTGTAACCTTACAGTGTCCTGGCCTCAGGCCAATCCTTTTCCTGTCTCTTAATTTTGGGTTATCACAAGTTGCTGTTGCAAGTGTCCTCTGCTCCCTTGCCAAGTGCATTTGGGTCTGACTATATTAGAGGATTATACAGGCACCAGAAGTGGGACTGAACTAGCAGGCTGAGATGTAATGACAGGTACAGCTACATTGGTAAGTAGGTATCTATCTCACATCTCCAAAATAGATCCTTTTCAGCATCCAGCACAGGATGGAGCACATACCTCTTGACACACCAGCTAAGATTTGCTAAATAGTCTGGTCCCTTGGAGCAGCATTTTCTAAAGCTTCACGGACCCTTCAGCCGCACAAATACTTCTGCTTGCAGGCTGGCTCTTAGCCCTGTCTAAAGATTCTTATTCACTTATTATTTATGTCAGTGAATTGGGCTGTGACTATCCCACATCTCTGGATCCTGCCTGCCTAGCTCATTCTGGTCTGAATTTGCAATGCATTTATGTGCCCAGGCAACACAAGCAAAGCAAAATGTATCCTGAGATAGAAAGGAAAGTCTTAGAATGTGCTTTGGGAATAATTTGGAGCTAAACATTCAAAAGCAACATTCACAAAAAACCCTGGCTCATTGTTTGGGTAGCAGCATTCAAAGGGCAGTGAACTACCCAAGGGCATGTCTACATTGCACAGGACAGGGGAGATGTCCTTGATGTCACATGGCAACATTCTTTATTGCAAGTCACAAGTGCTTGGACCACTGTTGCCCAAGGAATGCTAACATGTTGTGCTATTTTTGGTCCTTTGACTAGGGAGGTCCTCTGACTTTTGGTTATCTGTCAGCAGCTTTGCTCATGCCTTTTCTTCAATCACTCTTTCATGGATCTGCAGTTAGCAGCTTCCAAACCCAGGGCTGTGGAATCTCCTTCTCTGGAGACATTCAAAACCCGCCTGGATGCCTTCCTGTGTGATCTCATTTAGGTTCCTGCTCCAGCAGGGGGATTGGACTAGATGATCTTTCAAGGTCCCTTCCAATCCCTAACATTCTGTGATTCTGTGTGATTCTGTGACACCCATCCCTCCCATGTTCCTCCGAGTGCTGCTCACAACAGAAACATTGAGGAGGCTGCCACCACTTTATTGCCACAAGAAAAAGACGGACTAGGAGGCAGAAGTGGCAGCAGCCGGGGAGA
>NW_010305972.1:42077-55365 GCF_000700745.2 Antrostomus carolinensis
GCAAGGAGGGGGGGGCCCTGCCATTCTGTGATTCTGCCACATTCATGACTGAGCCATTGGGTCCTAATCCCTTTAGCTTCCTGCTGCCTGGCTCCATGAACTTGTGCCATAGCTGCCCAGCTCAGCAGGAGATGTGGTGGGAGGAAGGAGTGCAATTCCTTAGCCTCTCGCCTAGGCGGGTGAGGGGGTCATTCTTCAGGGAGATGTGTATTTGATCCCTCTCACACTGAAGAAGGACTCGCATCTGAGGTTCTAGAACTACCTAAAAGGAGGGTGTAGAGAGGTGGGGGTCGGTCTCTTCTCCCAAGTAACAAGTGATAGGATGAGAGAAAATGGCCTCAAGTTGCGCCAAGGGCAGTTTAGATTCAATATGAGGAAGAATTTCTTTCCTGAAAGGGTTCTCAGGCATTGGAAGGGGTTGCCCAGAGCAGTGATGGAGTCCCCATCCCTGGAGGGATTGAAAAGTCATGTAGACATAGTGCTGAGGGACATGGTTTAGTCAGGGACTTGTCAGTGGAAGGTTAATAATTGAACTCAGTGATCTGAAAGGTCTTTTCCAATCAAGGCAATTCTGTGATTCTATTCCCTACTTTCTGTGCAACTGGACTTGCTTTTCAACCATTACAGAAAAATTGGGCAGTGGCTCTGCCACCTATGATGGTAACTCATAAAACATGGCTCAGAGCCACTAACCATCCTCATCTACAGTGATGGCAGCAATGGAGCCATCCCACCTCTTAAGAAGGCCCTGACTGATGTCTAGGAAGTCACCTAAATTTGTGACACAAACTAAATTTCAGATTCACATCACTCTATGTTGGTTTAGGATTGGTGCCTCTGCACCACCCTCCCCTCCTCTCCTCACATGCCATGGACTTACTGTAAATTTAAGGAGGCAATCCTGTCCTCACCATTCACTCTGTAAAATCCGTTTGGCACAAAGATGCCCAAACCTACCACCCAAGACGCAGTTGAGCAATGCAGAGTGCTGCTAGCACCTTCTTTGCAAACAGAGCTAAACTATTTTGAAAAATGTAATCCATGTCTTCTCATAAAACCTTACAGCACACTTTACTTAAGGACCATGCATTTGTGATAAGCTAAGTAAGAGATTACACAGAGTGTAAGCAGCTGATCTGTAAAAGAGGCTACAGACTGGTCGCACAGTACACAGTCGTCCAGTTATCTGCTGATGCAGTACATCTCTACTGTCTCCAGCACAGCTACAAAACCAGGTATCATGAGATCACACAGTCTGAAAATCCAGCACTTTTTTTAAGGGGTTAAGCTGCATATGGCCCAGCTACCATGGGCCTAGCAATGGAAAGTGATACCTAAAACCTGTGATGGAGTTACCCTGTTTAACAAATACCTCTTCATTTCAAACAAGATGAGAATTACATCCCAACTGATTTTCAATGCTATTTCCACATCTCATGGACTTTTATACAGGAATAAATTGGGCATGGTGGTAATTTGCCCCCAAAGTTTGTATCTCCTATCTACAGGCTTCATTAATGATCTCAGCTCTGTCTATTTAAGCCTCTGTTTAATGACACCATTCCCTGTATTGGTCATTAATGCCTTTACAGTTTAATGCAGCACGACAAATGAACACAGTACATTTCATATAGTTGCAAATACAGTAATGCCTCATTTGGTATTCCCATCAAATGGAAGCAGAACAAGCAGGCAAAAATGTGCTGGAAACGCAAAAAGACTAAGAGAAAATACTTGGTGTTTACAAGTTGCACACTGCGTCAAGTGTTTCACATTTCTGTACACAGCTGAACTGAGTTTTCATAGCGGTTTAGGTCACAATTGAATTAACTCCACAAAAAAATCTTCAGATTTTGATGATTGGTTACTTTCAATTCAGTGCTGCTGCAGAGCTGCTTCAATTCAAGCATTTGAATACACATTTTAAAAGTTACAAAGTCTGGAAGTTTGTTTGCATGTAAGAGTTTGTTATACTGAATAGCCTAGGTATTTTTTTTTTCATGTTTTCTCAAAGTGTTTCCCACTGTGTTATTAATTACAAATGAATGCAAGGGCAACATGTCAGTAATATAAGGAAGAATCATTCACATTTATTTTCTTATACTACTTAGTCTCACTCTATTTCTATACTTGTTTCTGATTGTTCTTCTGTTCTTGCTAGTGACTTCCTTTGCTATCGATATGCCATTTCTTTGTATCTTTTGTTATATCTAATGGTTATTCATCCTTTCTTTGCCTTGATGTAAACCAGGGCTTATGGCTTTGTTTAAGGTATTTTTACTGTGACAGCCAGATACAAGATGTAGAACCTCATCTTCTTGAATAGGTCTTAGCTCCCCTCTTCCTCTTTTTTTATAACTCATGAGTTATGAGTTTAACTCATCTCCCTTCAAACACCTATCTCTCTTACTCTTCTCATCTCCAAGGTAAGAGGATTATCTTAGAGTAACTACAACAGTGGACAAGGGAAGAGCTATGGAAGTAATCTAGCTGGGCTTCTGTAAGGCCTTTGACATGGTTACCCACAACATCCTTCTCTCTAAATTGGAGAGATATGGATTTGATGAACGGACTGTTCTGTAGATAAGGAATTGACTGGATGGTCACACCCAGAGTGTAGTGGTGGACAGCCCAATATCCAGAAGGAGATCAGTGACAAGTGGTGCCCCTCAGGGCTCTGTGCTGGACAAGTACTGTTTAATATCTTCAGTGGGATTGAGTACACCCTCAGCAAATTTGCAGATGACACCAAGCTGAGTGGTGTGGCTGACAAGCCTGAGGGGTAGGGTGCCATCCAGAGGGACCTGGACAATATCAAGAAGTGGGCCTCTGTGAACATCATGGAGTTCAACAAGGCCAAGTGCAAGGTCCTGCACCCGGATCAGGGCAACCCTCAGTAACAACACAGGCAGGAGGATGAAGGGATTGAAAGCAGCCCTGCTGAGAAGGACTTGGTGTTACTGGTAAATGAAAAGTTGGACATGAGCCAGAAATGTGCACTCGCAGCCCAGTAGGACAACAGTATCCTGGGGTGCATCAAGAGAAGTGTGGCCAGCAGGTCGAGGGAGGTGATTCTCCCCCTCTACTCTGCTCTTGTGAGACTCCACCTGGAGTACTGCGTTCAGCTGTGGAGTCCTCAATGTAAGAAGGGCATGGACCTACTGGAACAAGCCCAGAGGAGGCCATGAGGATGATCAGAGGGCTGGAGCACTTCTCCTATGAGAACAGGCTGAGAGAATTGGGGCTGTTCAGCCTGGAGAAGAGAAGGCTCTTGGGAGACCTTATAGCGGCCTTCCAGTACTTGAAAGGGCTTCTAAGAAAGATGAAGACAGACATTTTAATAGGGCCAAAGCGATAGGACAAGGGCTAATGGTTTTAAACTAAAAGAGGGGAGATTCAGACTAGATATAAAGAAGAAATTTTTTACACTGAGGGTGGTGAAACACTGGAACAGGTTGCCCAGAGAGGTGGTAGAAGCCCCATCCCTCAAAACTAAATTAAAGGTCAGGTTGGATGGGACTTTGAGCAACCTGATCTAGTTGAAGGTGTTCCTGCTCATTGCAGGGGGGTTGGACGAGACGATCTTTAAAGGTCCCTTCACACCCAATCTATTCTGTGTTTATATGATCTTTGTTTTTCATCTCTTCTTTTGCATCAAATCCACAAGTTCAGTTGTGCTCTAGCTTCGTTTTTCCAGTGCTGCTAAAACAACTCCCTTTCCTCTGCTAGCCAGCTGTAGTGCACTGCATGTTCCTCAGCTTCCTTACCACAGTATCCTGTTATTCATTACTATCTCTCAGATACCCCTCTGCTGTGTTTCCAGGATATCACTCCCGGAATCAGCTTCCTAAAGCATCAACCCTCATGTACATTCTTTCCTAACAAAAATTATTCTCCAAAAAAAGCAGGTATGAGCCCAGTGGAGGTGGCTGTTCTGTCTTTCACTGTCTAAGAATAAACTTCATTATGCTGTGAGCAACTTGTTAGACAACTGAGTGACAGAATTATTGAAATAATACATTTAAAAATTAGCTGAAGGTGTTATAAAACTGAATGTAATATAATCTGCATACAATTTCAAAATTATAAAAGATCTTTTTCTGCAGTGCTTAGTATAGACATCTTGCAACTGGTTACTGCATGAATACAAGTTCTAATACAGAAGCTTTTTTTTTTTAAGATATTATTTAAGAAATTACAGTATAATGCACAAGAGCAACATTGACATCATCTAAGTTCACTATATCTTTGAAGCATTTCAGGAAACTTTACCCTAAAACGAGTCGCATACAAACTTCTTCATATTAGTTGGCTTGAATTTCAAGAGAACTTCAAGAGAACTCTAATTGAACTTCAGAGATATTCATATCGCAAATAACACATCAGCCGAGACTCACCCCACTCCTTTGTCCTGAGTGGTCAATGAACACACAACACCAAAAATAAAAGCAAACAACCACACAGAAATCACAGCTCCAAAAACCCCTGACAGATATAAATTCCCCTAAAAACCTATGGGACTACTGGAAACATTTCACATTTTACCCAGTTATCCACAAGCAACAGATACTAAGTGTGAAGATAAACATCACAAATACTTTCATTTCTGACAACAAAATATTTTCCAAAGTATTTTTGTGTGATTCTCATTTAACTATGAATTATAGTCAGCTTACACCAGTTAGCTCATGGCCGTCTCCCATCACATTTCCAGTATTTCTAAGAATGGAGGTCCCACAGTCTTTTCAAACAAACTATTTGACTTCACATGTCAGGTGGCCTTTGACCACACTCATGGTTAAATAAATAACCAATACAACTTACCAAAAAATTTCCCACAGTCCAACTTGTGTCTGCAGCCTCCAGTTCTATCATTGCGTATGTCCAAGAAAAGTCTAGCTCCATTTTCTGTGTTCTCTCAAATTAGGTATTTGTAAACAGCAGTAAGATCTGCCCTTTGTCTCCTCCAGCCTGAATAAACCAGCTCTCAGCCACTCCTTGCACATCTTCTGCTTCAGCCCCCAGATCATCCTAGTGGCCTCCACTATGTCCATGTCTCTCTTGTACTGAGGAGCCCAGAACTGGACACAGCACTCCAGATGTGGTTTCACATGTGCTGGATGGAGTGGAATAATCTCTTCCCTCAGTCTGATGACTACATGTTACTGGTGTGCAGTTGGCCTTCTTCAGTGCAATACCAAGATGTTAATTCAATGGATTTCTTCTTCCAGAAGAAGGTAGAAAATGTGGAATCATGCTCACAAACCTCACCTCCAACAAATATTTGTTTAAACTCTGAAGCTCAATGTTTTAAATCCTTCCAGAAGTACTTGTCATTAATTAGAGTAGTTATGGATATCCATTATAAAGACCTACTTTATTATCTCATAAGTATTACATTCAGAACCTCAAGAACTTCCTGTGCCTGAAAGTTCTACAGTTTAATCAAAAATTGTATGGAAATGTATTTCCTTTTATCAGTTCTGAATTTCCCTTTTTAATATAATAACATTTATCTCAATCTTTGAATTTCAATCAATCTGATTGTTCAACTGAAGTTAAAGATGACATGATAAAAGAATTAGATATAAAACTATTTCAAGGCAGTCCCTCTAATTGTCTACATTGTCCTTTCCTTGGATATGGATCTTAATTCTCTTAATCTTTGTCATTCCTTTTCCTAGTGAAACACTAGAGAGTAACCACCAGTTGTACATTAGCAATATATCATTACACTCATACTGGTGTTCTTTACTGTTTGATATTAATTCACAGGCAGGAATACATTCCTTTCTTTTCTGTAGTTTAATAAGGATTAACCAGTGCTGTTATTGCACTAATAAGCCAAATGAATTTATTTCAAAAAGTATGCTTTTGTTAGTACAAAATTGCTTTGACACCATGAATACTCAGCTTTGGAGCTGATGAGTCTTCTCATGGTCACTGAGCCCGCAAACTTTGATTTTCTCTCCCCAGAAGTTGTTATAGATTTCCATTGGCTTGTGCATTGAGGAAGTCAAGACTGTATTTTCAATTGATTCCAGCCCTGTGGCATTTAAATAACAATCTTAAAGTGCATTTTAAAAGACCTTTTGTGGGCCTTGTTTTTCCTGTTTATATATTTTACCCATTAATTATAAAATGCTGTGAAATTGGGGGGGGGGTGGGTATGGGAGTCAGTTTAAAGGCACTGATGAAAGGGAAACTAAGCATTCTGAAGTCAAAGAGCTTGAAAATGTTGAAATCCTCCATGACAGCTCATGATATCCACCTGAGAGAAAGAACAGTCTTTGCACTACTTCACTACATGAAAATGCACCTTGGCACAGACAACCTCCCAGAGTTCTAGCAAGCCTTCTCTCTTTTGAAATAACTTCCAGATTTCCTATATTTTTCTTTAATCCAACAGAAGTTTCTGTAAGAAAGAGGAAAAAGTCAGCAGTTATTCACTCTACATCCAAAGCAGGGTCAGACTAGAGTTCAGTAAGTGAGGCTTTCAATGACAGAACAAAACACTGAATGGGTGCATGTTTCTTGAACAACATTTATTTTTATGCTGTGAAATGGTCATGGGTCTTGTTGGGGAAGAAAATACAGAAATGGTCCACTGACAAAATAATGCTCATCTCAGAAAACGCTGATTCAGTGCAACTCCATTTTCCATGGAAACATATCAATACTATTGAACAGTGACAGAAAGGCAGCAAGATCACTCAGAGCTTATTTGTACCATCTTTGGTTTCAGTCCAAATTTCTCACAAGTCAAATAATAGTGATGTTTTTTGTTTACTGCTTCCCCAGTAAGCCCTGCTTGTCAGCAGCCTGTTCCCCCACAATTGACATGCGCTTGGAATTTTTTTCCTTTACTCTTAATGAAGGAAAGGTTTCAAAAAATGGTTTGTTTTCTTTTGGGTTTTTTTACTGGAAGGAAAATCCCCACTCTGGTGAGCTCTAACTATGAGCTCTAACATGTACATTTATGAAGGGTAAAACAGCCTGCAAGGACAATTTCATCTAGTTGACTTTACCAGAAGTTTAACTTTTAGCCTGGTACTCTCTAAGTAGCCCAGACTTATTCAGAGCCTCAGGACACATACCAGACACTCAGAAAAATGGTCCTTTTATCAGCAAGGTCAGAATTTAGTAGTCTGGAGTTACTAGTAGTTTCTCTTCTTCATGGTTGTGTGACAGGATATGATTACCAGTAGCTTCCCAACCAGTGCTGGGTGACAACAGAACAGAAAAACACTTCCTTAACCAAAAGCATTTTTTGTATTTCCTTTCCCATATTTCAGCCTCAGCAACTTACCAAATTAAAGATTTTTTCATAGATTTTTTTCAGTCTGCCCTTCTATCTACCCTACCTACCACAAGAGGTTAGTCTTAACTTTGTACAATGTTTGTTGCCGAGTTCCTCTACCAATGCACAGGAATAAAAATTACAAACCAGTGGCTCAAGATTTGGGGCTTCTTTTAAATAGATTTTTTTAACTACCTTTCAATTAAGCAGGCAAAACGAAAATTCAGCAAGCATAGTAGTAACTTAGAGCTACTTCACAACTGTTCCCTGCCAAGCCTTGCCCTACTTGACACCAATAGGATCTTTTTTTCTGTACCAAGAAAAATTAACAGACTACCCTCGTGGGGTGTATAAGAAAGAATTCAAAATGCAGGGGGAAGAGATTATACAAAAAGCATTCACATGAGCACACTACAGACTAAAAATAACAAGGAAATTACTGCTAAAGTGGGACCAGGAATGCTATCTTTCAAAAGATGTGGGACAGGGTCAGAACAGAGGTTGCCACAAGAACTGAGGTGAAACAAAGTCAATATAGCCTTGTGTTTGCAGATTACCAAAAAGTGACATGACAGCAAGCAAGATCAATAGACCTACAAAATCAGGCCAGGGCTCTTCAGATGCTGTCTTAACCTATTCTCAGATTAAAGTGTTACTTATGGTGACCTAGCTACCAGAAATTGCTCGAGTAAGTTGGCGCATTTACAATATTATCCTTATTTTAATAGAGTTGAATATATAAAAATTGATGTGGATACAATGCTTAGGAAATCATTATTTTCTGAATCACATAGAGAAATAATCAGTGATGCTCCTAGATTTTGCTTCTACTGGTATAAAAAGTCAGCATTTATATTTATGACGCATAGACCAGAGTATACCCTAATATATATCTAAAAAAAAAATAAAAAAAAAAAAAAAAAAAAAAAAAAAAAAAAAAGAGCTGACAATGGATTTGTATTGTATCTGGAGATTCTTTCATGTGTTCCTCCAGCTTCATGCAAGTTCTCCAAGAGTTTCATGCTACAGCTGTTCCACTGTGATTACACTTACCCAAATACATTTTTTCCCAGCCTTGGTGAAAAATATATATGTATATATATATATATATATATTTATATGTGTGTGTGTATATATATATGTACCTTTTGTTGCCAAAATTTAGTATTTTTTACTCTGGAAGCTTCTTGTGTCTACAGACAAATTTCAATTCATCTCTATTCTATGTGGAGACTCAACAGTTTCAGGATAACTATCAGGATGGTTTCACTCCGTTACTTTCAAAGCAACCAAGTAGTTCACACTAATGTATTGACACCTCAAAGATGCACGGAAAATTTAGATGCTCAAACAAGCTCCAAAATAGATCAGTGCAGCCAAGGTTCTTCATTTTGTTGAGGGTAGAAAAGGAAAGGAAAAAAAAAATGACCCATCCAGAACTAGTAGAGGATAGTAAAGGCTATAAATAAATATCCTGGCACTGTGCCAACACCATACTCTGCCAAGAGCATGTTAACAGCAACAGGACATTATTTATAGTCCTGGAGGTGCGGAATGAAGGCATGGAACATGGGAGAGGAAACTGAAGCAACATGATAAAAGTACGAGTGGTGTAGGTGGGAAAGTAAGCCACCATGAGCATGATGGACTCAATGTGGGGGAAAAAACATTTCTATCCAACCTGTGTGAAAAAGCTTATCAGTAACAGCTAAGCAGTCATTCATCAAGCACTCACTAACAGAAACACTGAAAATCTCAAGGCCATTTGGAGCTTTCTATTCATCATATTGAGTTTATCTTTCTCCCCCATGAACATTTTTTACATACATTCTGAATAAATCTGTTGTCAACTTAACTGTTTTAACTATAGATTCAATTTAACTTGTTCCTTATCACGCAATTAAAACAAAATATTATCAGCACCATGGACAGGAGTCCAGAAAAAAAGACATTCGGGGAAAACAAGATGATGTTCTGCTGACAAGTCCTGTAAACCAAGTAGCCATGTACATACCAGATATTTGGGGCCATTCTAGGCAGAACCACTTCAAGAGAGACACTGGAAGAAAGGAACTTCTTATATCACAAACTTCAATTTCTTTCTTTTGTTAGGCAATTTCTCCTATACATTCAGTAGAGCAAATGTTGCCCAGACTCTGCTTCAATAACTGTACTCAAGGATTAACGTCAGTAGATTGACCTTTATGCTGCAATTTTAAATAAAGTTGATCTAGTGGATTCCACACGAGGTCTCCAGCTCCAGCTTCCTCTGCCCATGCAGACACTGGGCACTTGTAGGGGGACACTAATGGTTCCTGGAATTTTTGCATGCTGAATTCCCACAGGTTTGAGCCCCTGACCATTCAGCTGTGAACTGAGTTCTTTATCTTGGTCTCACCCTAGATATTATTTTTCAGAAGTGAAATTCCAAGAGACAAGGAGGAGAAAAATTACTCATCTCTACTCTTCTTTATTCCCCACTCACCCTGATGAAAACAGATAAGGAGAAACTCCTTTCATTCCAAACCCACATTTCTCTTAAATTAGGATTATTTGCTCAAATGAAGTAGATTGCTAGATATTGCCAAATTTGGGTATTTATTCTACCAGATGAAAGCAATCTGAATGTACACATATATAATACACATCCCTACACAAGCTACTTAGCTAGACAATTCTTCAGCATAGATTGATTACCTTTTAACCAGACTCATATTTCTCACTCTGACAAAATGCACCAACTTTTAAGTTGGTTTATTATCTTTCTTCAAACACAGGTGTTTTGTATGTATTATACTGCTCCTTATCTTCTGCCTTTAAGTTATGCACAACTCAAGTAGTCTTATGAGACAAGGTCAACTTCTATATTTCTAACACAAATGAAACAGGTAAATAAAATTTGGTTTAGCTTTATAATCTTGATGGAACAATTCTATTATATTCTTTGTGCAGCTCCAGAACAATTAAGTTGTCAATGAAAAAAGCATCCAAAAATCACTGTACTTGTTATTTAGTTGTGGTAGGATCAAACCTGTCACTATTATATTGCTGTCAAACTAACTTCCAGGGTGCTAAGAGTTATGTGCATGTTACTTCAAAAAAATCCAGCTATTCAAATCTGGAGAGATACTTGATAAATAACGTATTTTGTCACTTAAATTCCCATTGAACTCATTATGACCTTAGGTTTTACATGAATGCCAAAAAAAAGGGAATTTTATGTACTGAAAGGAAGTACAAAGAATGGGATTAGAGGGGTGGGAAAATACACCAAAGCTGATTTTTTAAAATCTTCCCTAAGTCAATGGCTGCTTAGCTGAGGTAGAAATCTGGAAGACTCCCTCTGCAGTCAAGACATCTAAACCCATTTATGTAGAATTTGTCATAAATGTGTCCCAAATGGCTATCCTAGGATTAAGAGGAACATAGGGCCACCTCAGCAGGCACCCATGCAAAAGAGTACATTACCAGGCCAACACAGATGACTGCAACTGTCCTCACCTCCAATGACAGTTTACATACCAAGTAGCACAGGCAAAGAAGGTAACGTGCAGTGACATCATTTCAGTAGACTAAAAAAAAAAGAAGTACCAAAAAATGCATAGGCCAAAACTGGACACGAGTCTGCCTAAAAAGCTAAATTGTGGAGCTATATTCTTCTACTTAAGGATTTGCAGCAAATTTGAGAGATAATTTGCAAAAGATGAATTGATTTCCCCTTCATACTTCAAATACACCACACTTCTTTTGGTAGAAACTGAAATAAACTGTGGAATTATTTGGAGGAGAAATCCTTCTGGTCTTTCTGTAGTTATTTTGCAGGGATGAGCAGCAAACTTATCCAGTTAGAACTATCACACAATATAATATAGTATTAAGAAAGGATTTCAAAAATCCCAGGAGTGGTAAGAAAATGTATGTAAACTAGTAATTCATACACTAAAAATTTTTTACAGTAGCAAATTCACAAAAAATTCAAGATGATATAAAACTATAAGTACAGCTAATAAAATAACATTTTACAAGGCATGCTAAGTGGCTTACCAAAATTGTGCTATTAGTCACATATATGCAAACTAATAAAAATACTCTGCATGCTTCTCCCCTCAGATTCGTGAAATATTTTTATCAAGATATCAATATGGCAGGCACACTCTCTCCACTGGCAGTACATCAGCATACTACTGAGAGGATACTCATTCTCAGACCATGTATTTATCGCTGAACAAGCAGTATGAGGAAAAGAATAGCTGCTTAGATTCAAGCATTATAAAGAAAGCTCTAAACAAATCTTAACCAATCCTGTCTCCCCAGCTTAATTAAGATATTGTCTTAATTATTAATATCCTTATTAATGAAGGCATTATGAAACACTTATGTTTCACTGATTTTTTCTAGGACTTTGATATGCCATATTATTTCATCCCTTCCTCAGCTACCCTTACAAAAGATAATTTTTATCAAGTTTATAAGATATTGTTGCAAGGTCAAACCATTAAGCAGTCACAAATCAGAATTCTGCAGAAGGTAATAAAGAAAGATGATAAGTTGTGTTATTGCAGCTGCATTTTAAAAAAAACCCCAGCATTCACCACAGACAACTGGTGGCAGAAGTAGTGCACAAACATTTTGCTACATCTGTCTACAATGAGAATTCTTCACAATTCCAACACCCCCTTTCACATTCCATTAAAGCTGATGGAAATATTCTCCCTTGATTTCAATGGAGTTTAATAGCTAAATTATTATTTTAATGCATAACACTGTTTAAAATAGGTATTTCTTTTTAAAATAAAGTAATCTCTAAAGTGAAATAAGAGAGAACCTGCACCAAGAAATTCTTTAAGCAACTAAAGCAGCAGCTCACAAACCTGCCCAGCTGTTCTTGTAACAAGGAATCCATGTTAATTTGTCCTGAGCAAGCACCTGAATGTAAGTTTTTAAGGCTTTATGGACTGGATCAGTGATTTTTATCAGTGAACCGTCACGCATTATTAAATTAACATTACTTTTCTTGACAGCTATAACAAGGACTTATTAACATTTAATTTGTCCAGAAATTGATATCCGTTGATGTATCCAATACAAGTATTAGAAAGTCCCAACAGACAAGTTATATACAAAAGGAAGAGGGAAAGTAATAATATATCACTACTATTTCCTTACTAGTCAATGTCATCATTGTAATAACAAGGAAAGAAGCCTAGTGATAAAGATGGGAATGGCAATTACTCTAGAAGGCAAAGATAAAGCCTTCACAAAGTTTGGTTTGAAAGAAGCACCACATTGGGATGCTCTAGGCACCACAGCTGCACTGGTGACACATGTAATACACAAGTGAACATCACAAAAACTTTCGTGTAAGTAAAGTTTCTTGTCAGAGTACTCTTACCTAAAAGGAGTGGGGCACAAGGGATAATAGATGAGATATACACAACCAAATCCCTGGTAGCAAAGAGAAGAATCCCTTGTAACAGGAAGCACAGGTTGCCACGAGGTTTGGCCCAGATGTTGCCTGGCCACTTGGCTCAAGGCAAGGTCACAGCAAAATGGGAGGGCTCATTCCTCAGAGACAAAGCCTGTGTTTACAAGTGTAAGGGTCTATCATCTAAAATAAACATTGTCCTCCATTTTTCAAACACAGAAACTTAACTAAGTATGAAAGAATAGGCAGTATTTATGAGTTATGGTCAATTAAAACAAAAGCTGAAAGTGATAGTAAATTAAGAGAAATAATGGACTCGGGAAAACCTGTCCAGCAGCAATGGTGTCTATGTCTACATTAGAAGCCAGATTCAGTCTTTATGGTTTTAAGCGAGGGGTTTGATTTCTTGCTTGCCAGCATTTGTAGCCTTCTACATTACTGCTTTCACAATGGCCAGCCCTCCACCTAGCTGAGTAGCAAGAGCTGTCCTCAACAGAAGCCAGGCTCAACATTTTAACTAAATCACCGTCAGTCTGATCTGCGGAATCAAACCTTACAACTCG
>NW_010305973.1:0-11086 GCF_000700745.2 Antrostomus carolinensis
CCGGTGGTCGGTGTCGGTTCCTGTTGGGGTGTTTTGGGGGTTTTGCTTGTTCACCTGCCTTTTTTCGGGTTATTTTTTTAAAAAATAACAATTTGTCAGCAGCCACGGAAACAAGCGCCTGGAAGTGTCCCTGTGCCCCGGCACAGTCGTGTGGTAGAGTCTCAGCTGCCGCCGTGGGAAACTGAACGGGGAGGGAACAGCAACCGTTTGACACCCCACGCCTTTCAGCAGTGCCCTAGCATTTGCTTTAGGGAGTCTCTTGTAAGGCCTCACCTGGAATATTGCATCCAGTTCTGGAGCCCCCAACATAAGAAAGACATGGACCAGTCAGAACAAGTCCAGAGGAGGCCACGAGGATGATGCGAGGGCTGGAGCAGCTCTGCTGTGAGGACAGGCTGAGAGAGTTGGGGCTGTTCAGCCTGGAGAAGAGAAGGCTCCAGGGAGACCTTCTAGTGGCCTCCCAGTACCTGAAGGGGCTCCAGGAAGGCTGGGGAAGGACTTTTCATAAGGGCAGTTAATGACAAAACAAGGGGAAATGGGTTTAAGCTGAAAGAGGGGAGGTTTAGATTAGATATTAGGAAGAAGTTCTTCACTGTGAGGGTGGTCAGACACTGGCCCTGGTTGCCCAAGGAAGTTGTGGCTGCTCCTCCCTGGAAGTGTTGAAGGCCAGGCTGGATAAGGCTTTGAGCAACCTGGTCTAGTGGAAGGTGTCCCTGCTGCTGGCAGGGGGGTTGGAACTGGATGAGTTTTAAGGTCCCTTCCAATCCAAACCATTCTATGATTCTATGATATGGTGTTCATTTTCCTTATTTCCAAGAGGGAAGAAAAGCACGTACAGGAAGTAGGAATGCGGATAGTTCATACTCTGAAAAAGGAGAGGGAATATTCATACAGCACAGTGAGGTGAAAAAAAGAATTGGGAAATGGTTGGCTATTTTCTGTCCTACACGTACAGTTGTATAATGGTATCAGGATGCTGAATTACAGTGATGTAACCGTTCGCTTTGCTGAAGACATAATTAGGTTGATGTTCACTGTGACTGTTCACATTAAGACTTAAATTAGAGCTTTTGAAGTGGATGCTGTCTGACTTTGAAAATTTACAGATAAAGTAGAGCCGTTCTGATTCATTAGTAGATGAAACTGATGTAAAATTTGAGCGGGTTTAGATTAGAGCTAACTAGCTGAAAACAGTGGCTAAAAGCAACTGATAGTACTTTTCATCTCTCTAAAAATTCCTTGGTTTTGCTTTAAAACAATATATTTTGTATTGTGTATATCATTAATTTCTTTTTTTATGCCTTTTCTGAAGATACAGAACTTTTAAGGAAAGTAAATTGATAGAATTCCACAGCAGTTGAAAGGCTGAAGATGAAGAATATAGAGGATATGTGAGGCTTTGTGTGTGTGACTGATATGAGGAGCCATTGAAACAAAAACTTTAACACTCCTTTAATTGGTACTGAAAATTGCTAGTGAAAATAGTTCAGCTTTGATATATGACATTACTTTTTGGAATTTGGAAGGAAGAATCATGTGTGGATGTGGGTGTAATAACTGACAGAAAAATGTGTTTACCAACCTGATATCACAGTGCAATCACTAAATGTGATACCTAAGCAATTTTTAATTGAATATAAGGATGTAGTGTGTATTGATAAATGCAAAAAATAGAGTAAAAAATTATACTCTAAAGTAGAATATGATGTGTCAAATTGCCATTGGCAAAGGAGTAAAACTTTCAGTTTCCATATAAAAATACTGATAGTGGTTTTAGCATCTAGCTTCCTGGAGTCTAATCTGAATGTGAGTTTGTGGCCCTGTTCCAGAATAGGTAAGATGTGAAGCCCAGCCATTACTCACATAAATTGTGTTTGTGTCCTTCTCTCAGGTAGAGGTTGTTCTTTAATCTAGCAGTATTCTGTCCTTGCTGTTGCAGCTCAGCAAACTCTTCGTGTATCAAATAATGTATATCTTTGCTGGGCACCAGAGTCTTGTGAAATATAAATCATTTGACTTCCATACCTGGAGAGGGAGGGAGAAATCTGTTATTAAAAAGACACCTTGCTGAACATCTCAGGTGTTATTTTGGTGCTTATGGAAAAGTGACTTGGTATCACAAATCTATTGTGTTTATTGCTGATAGCAAAGCTCTGTGATACTTTTTATCAATACGTGTTCTGAAGATATGTATAGTTTGTTTTTTTTTCTTTCATTTTGCATAACTTGTTTTACCCTGGATTCTCATTGCTGGGTTTTGAAGATATTTATAAAGATGCTTCTGGAATAAAGACTAATGTCTTTATTCCAGTAATTCAGTAAGTAGTTAGTTATAGACATATATATACTTATTAGACATAAGTAATTAGATGAGCAGCTTCCCAGTAAGACATCCATACTGCTGCTTAAGTATTTCTTCTATATATCCTTTTTCTGAGATTATTTAGAGGAAGCATATCCCCTTTTCAGAGCTGAAAAGAAACAATTCCAGGTGCTAGGCCACAGGAAGAAATGTCTTCCTGTGGCCTAGCACTTACTGTTACAAGGAGAATCTTTACAATAGCTTAAAACTTGACTGTGTTAAATATGTACTTACTGAAGATTGTCTCTTAAATTTGTTGCCAGGTGTTAATATGTGAACAGAATCACATTATTTACATGTTTCCACTGTAAAGTGTCACTGTGCATCTGCAGTAGAGCAGATATGGGTCAGTACAAAGAAGGGCTACAAGACATAAACAAGAAATTAACGAGATAAAGTAAAAAAAATATAGTAAGTTAGAGCAAAAGCAACAAGGATTTAGAGAGACAGTGAGTTATGTCACTGAGGGTACGGGATAGATTTTGGAGATAAGTGGAGAATAACACTTTGGGGCTGTATCATGAGTTGCTATCCCAACATGTTTCAGCTGCTCTTCTCCAGAGCTGTTTGCACTGTGTTACTTATGTCCCAGATTGTTGAAATTGGGCATATCTCTTTGTAATTACAGATGGCAAAGGTTGAGTCTGGCAGGGCTGAGTTGGGCTTTGTAGTTGATGGACTGGTTCCTCTGAATAGTTCCTACTCCACCAGCTCCTACACGTGTTATGGTCGCTGAGAAAGTTGAACCTTGAAGGCCTGGTACCTAGCAGAGTCTCTCTGTACAGAGCTAGGCTGCTGCTGGGGCTGAGCTGAAGGGTTTTCAATGCAGTTACTGGTGGACATAATTATTGGAGTAGTTTTATTTGTTTGCTAGACCAGTCACTGAGAAGAAGTTGAAAGAAGCCACAGTTTATTTATTTTAAATGACTTTGCAGTTTGGATATTCTGTGTATCTATAATAAAAAGCATGTTATTCACCTCAATTAGGCGTGATTATGTCTAGACTTTATCTGATGGATATTTTAGCTGTCAGCAGTGAATGCTTCCAATTGCCCGTTGAATTAGATGCTGTAGTAGGTGTGCCCACTTGGTTTACTTAAAATTTTTGCAGTTATTGAAGTTAATGTTTACACTGTAACCTTTTAATGAGACTACAGTTCTGTGATTTGGATTTGCCATCAATGCTGTGCTTTCTAGGTAAAATTTAAATCCGTCATATGTAAGCACTGTGGGATTCTTATTCTAGTGTGCAATATCTTGTTAGTGTCCGTGGAACCATTGTCTTTAGCAGTATGCAATCAGAAATGTTGAAATAAAGGCAATATCTTTCCTGCATTGTAACTGAAATATGGGGAATCTTAGGAACTGTCTGTTGTGTAGCTTGGAAGAAAAAGCCACCAAAAAAGATGTAGGATTTGACAGCTGATGGATTTTTTTAGCCTGTATGCAAATTCTTACCTGTATATCTGTTTAGAAAAAGGAAAAGAAAAATTAGATTTTTTTTTTTCCTACAACGTTTTTCATTTATTCCTCAAAAAAAGAAGGGAAAGGATTGTGCTTAACCTTGAAATGCCCTTTTAAAAATTTAATTGACAGCACAGGGGCCTCATGATACAGTAGTTGTACTATATCATGCATCTTCCTAGTGCTCTTGGTCAGCTTCTTCCAGTAAACTTAAGAGAAGGGAGATTTGCTGTTGCAGTGG
The DNA here is from genome assembly GCF_000700745.2 of Antrostomus carolinensis. Lineage (NCBI taxonomy): Eukaryota > Metazoa > Chordata > Aves > Caprimulgiformes > Caprimulgidae > Antrostomus > Antrostomus carolinensis. Next base: position 4,068 of record NW_010305973.1, read on the forward strand.
ATCTTTTTAGCCCCATTGGAAAAGTAAAAACATCTTTGGCACAGTCATTTTACAAGACCATCTTTCAATGATTGTAAGCTTATAATTTCTTCAATTTTTTTTTTAATTCCAATAATATATCTGCATTCTGGGCCTACATTTCGTTAACAGTGAGGTGCAGGTCAGATGAGACCTTCTCAACCGGAGAATTTCAGATAACACTTAAGAGTGGAACTGCATTAGATTATCTTTAATATAATCACCCGTGCAAACAGATGACATTTTGCATGAAACATTGAATAATTTAGTGTTATCTACCAATGCTACATAAAGATTTTTTTAAAAGATTGAATTAAAAACTCTTGCTTGACATATTAGAGGTTGAAGTGTCATGTTTTGTCCTGGAGGTTTGTGCTTTAAGCGTACGACAAAGACTCGATGTAAATTTGGTTAGGACGGGCATTGAAGCAAATAAATGAATAGTCTAGAGGAAAGCTGTGAGCATCGCAGTGGGGATGCTTAGCTCTTTGTAAAGTCTAAGTGCTTTTCAAAGATTGATCCTCTTCCCCTTGAAGGGGACCAGGGTAGGGGGTAATGGTGTAGGCAGCTGTAGAGGAGAACAACACAGGAGCAGGGGAGGGAGAAGTCACATGGGAATGACTAAATCTGTTTATTTTTCACATAAGCTGAACTGTGGTGGCACTTCCACCTAAACCAGTAACTGACCAGCTACAATAAACACTGAAATCTTGCACAGAATTGCTTTTAGGATTAGGAAACTGACCAAATCACGTCTCTTTCTTGTCAATGAATTCTCTGTTAACAATTTCAAATGATTACTCTGACTTCAGTATTTCACCTGCAGAGACTTAGCATGTCTGATCTATTGCTTGTCATCTTCAGCTCAGAGAATGGGTGGGTGACATTGCAAATTAATGTGATACACTCAACCTGTCTTCTTTTTGTGCCTTTCTACTTAGCTTCTACAAAATGCCATGCCAGTGACAACTTAATGATGATGAATTTCACAATATTGTGAAAACCTGTTTAACAAATGTATCAAAGCTTATTTATAAAGCAAAACAGAAAGCAGTCAGGAGTTTCCTGCACTTATATATATGTCATCACCAGCTGGGTAGATGCAGGGGAAGCAGTGGATGTTGTCTACCTTGATTTCAGCAAAGCTTTTGATACTGTCTCCCACAACATCCTTGTAGGAAAGTGTAGAAGGTATGGGATGGATGAGTGGACGGCTTTAGGCTTGCAATAGAATATATGAGATTGTTTAAATAAGACATGACCCTTCTCATTTTCAAGGGCAGTCTGCATGGGTATAATTCCCCTTGAACTGGGAAGATTTGAAGATAAGTAGTGAAGAACTCCATGAGAAGTCGTGCATTTGGAATATTTTTTGTTACAAACTAGTTTCAGAAGCTTTCCATTAGAAGTAAGTGGCTTTGTAGATTCTATAGCTGTTAAATGTCAGAATCTTTACATTTCTCTCAAAATACAATAATTTAAATTAGCCTTCCAAATAAAAAAGTGAAGCTTATTTTAAATACTAGAAAATAAAACAACTGAAGAACTTTGGTACTTCTTTAGCCAACTTTAATCAGACACAAATTTGAAATTCCTACTCCGAGCTAATCACTTTATCTTGTACCATATAAAACAAAGCAAGAAAATCTTCCTTAATCACGTCCTGAGGATTTAATTGTCTGGCAGATGGTTTGATTTTCAGCAGTGGGACGGGGTGAGAGAATGGCAATGGCAGTCAGCGTTGTTGTGCAGAACAGGAGCCCCAACTTACCTTGCCAGAAACCAGTGTAGCAGTGCTTTCTGCACAGTGTGCATGTGGTCATGGACTTTTCTAGTCAGAAATTCACGCCCACACCTCTTCTGTTTTCTTGCCCAAATCTAACTCAGAGTTTTGTGCTGCAGTCCAAATGCCATGAGGTGCTTTCCAAAATGAAACTGCTGAAATTTTCAAGTTTTGAAGTACCTGGTTTTCTAAATAGAATAAGTTCCTTTGTATCTTCCTTCCTTATGAAAAAGGAAATCCTCTACACTTTTAAAACTACTAATGTTCACTTACTTTACAGAATCTGTGTTGGATTTGAGTAGTATGCCCTTGTGAAAAGGAAGGAATGTGATTGAAGATTGTGGAACATTTATGTTGTAAAATTAAGCATAGTTAGAATGGCTTATGCTAGCATTTCACTCCTTATACTGATTTGTATATCATAAGTCATATGGTAATTATTTGCCTATATGGTGGAATTCTAGCAAGGAGGACTTTCTAAGTATGTATTCCCTTTGGCATATTTGTGGGCTCTTTTATATACAGATTCTAGAATGAATAGCTGCTTTATTTTAAATTTGCCATAGATTGGTCTAATAATTAGAGTTAAACCATTTTTTTTTCCTATCTTAGATTACAATTATCAAAATAGTGGTGGGCTATTGTTACTTGTCACAAATAACCTGCTATCAAAAACCTTGCTGTAAGTTCTGGTGACAATCAAGTGAGATTATTATTTTATTTTTTGCATATTCTATCTCTTAGTCATAGCGGAGTGGCAAACAGGAAAAAGAAGTATGTCTTTGGATACATTAGTTTGTGATGGTAAAATCTGGGTATCCGACTCATCTTAAAAAACATGGAACAAGACAGACATAATGTTACTGGAAACACTGGGTTTCAGTTTGTTCTTTGATAGCTTAATCTAAAAGTTTTTTCCTCTTGGTCAGAAGCTTGTTTGCTGTAAGTACACGCAGTGTATTTCAAAGTACTACTATCTATGTATATTATTTGTGCTTAACACAATTTTCCTGATGAAGCAAGAGTGCTTTACTAATCAGTTCGTTGATATCTTTTCAGATTACAGCAGATATGACTATGTGAATAGCCTAGGATAGCCCAAAGGAAGGACATGATGTCAGAATAACATACAAAACATTTGTGAGGTATGTGAATTTTTTTTGTTGCACTAGAAGATTTTTTGATTGTCTTTTATACAGTTAAAACAAAATGAATACAATAATTTTATGCCATTTCATTTGTATGCTAAAGGAGTTGCTTGCAGAATTGATCTAAAATTCACATTGTGGCATACACAAATACTGATTTTTGGTTGGTTTTGAGGGGTTTTTTGGGTGTTGGGGTTTTTTTTCAAAATCTTGATGTCCTGGTTTAAGTAACTTCTTGATTTGAGTAGCTGAAAACTTGCCTTGACTGAAAAACAATTCTATATTTCTTATTCTTATGGCTCCTTAGCTGGAAGGAATTCCAAATTTATGTTCTATAGGAAATTTCAGAATTGGGTTATTGTTTTTGATTCAGTGATTCCTCTCAGACACTTCAAAACATCTGTGCAGCAGGAGGTCTTGAATGAGTGGTGTTTCTTATTCTTTTCTAAGGTGTTTTTCTGGTATGTGACTGCTTTCATCCGTGGCCTAGTAGCTGCATTCTGGTGAGAGAGGGGACTTTTGTGTAAAAAAAATAAATAAAAAAAGCCCCACTCCAAAGTGTGGACAGAAAACTCGGTGTAACTACTAGATATTGTAATACTGTGTTGTTAGCAACTAGATCCCAGCACCACAGCTGTATTTCAGGTTGTTCTGTTGCACAACCAGTGAATCTAGCCCACACTTAACTGTGTCCTATGAGTGTCTCAGCTATTTTAACTGTTGCTCTGGGATCTCTACACTGCAATCTGCATATATTTGTTTTAATTTCTAGTCTCTTGGATTATTCCTGCCTAGTTCTGGCATTAAGGCTTAAGGATCAGAAAGATTTACTGGGCAGAATATGTTTACCTGATTGCTGGTAGATAGGATTGAGAATTTTTTAAAGGGTTTAGAAATACATAACTTCATCCTGTGAGTCTCTTTACCTGGTAATGGTCACTTTGACCATTTTAAACTAACAAAGTGATCCCATATTCAAGGTTTTGAGATGTAAATTGAGGTGCCATAATTCCTCTCAGTCATTTATAGGCTACCATTAATAAGGGGAAAAAAGTGGAGATTTCTGCATGACTGTCATCAATCAATATAAATGCTTTCAAGTTTCCCTCAGCCTTAGCCTGTAATAGCATGAATCAATAGGATTTTTAGAACACAGTATACTTTTAAAGTAACAGGCTATTTTTGATGCATAATGTTTAAGCTTTAATTTGTCTCCTGTTTGTTGATAGCACTTCAGTTCTCCCATTCTATATCTTTGCTTGTTAGAGATGTCTGGAAAATAATTCTGTTTTCATGAAAACTATTAAGGTTTCAAGTCTTGATTTTATTCCATGTTGGAACAACAACAAAGCACTAAAAAGAGTTTTCACAAAATTAAATTCATTAATGTGTTCTTTGAAAATCTGATTCATGTAATCCATTGCCACGCTAATTTAACAGCTACCATTTGTTGCCCTTAAGTTTGGTCTCATCTGAGACTATTTTGTAAGTTATCCAGTGTATCTTTGTAATGGGTCTATGTTTTTTTTTTCAACAAAATACCACTTTTATCAACAAATTCAGCTGCTTTCTAACTTGCTGTGTTGTTTGTTGTGAACAATGTACTAGAACAGCTTTATTTCCATTCTGTTTTTTCCTTCTGCTCTTCCCTGGGTTGCTGGAGCAGTAGAAAAAGTCAACAGTCTGGTGCTATAATTTGCTGTTTTGTGAGAAACATGAGCTCTAATTTAATGAAGGCTTTGCCATTTTAGTTTGAGATAAAAGAAAGAGGTTGCATTTTTAACAAAAAAGGAAGAATGGTTTAGGGGGACAGCAGGATGGAAATGAAACCATTCTAAAACCCCTTTGTCAAGCATTGAAGTTGCATGATTAAAAAAAAAAAGTTACAGGATTATAAAACTCAGTAAATGGCTTACAAAATTGTCACTGGAACTTTGTAAATTAGTATCTTTTGATTACAGAAATATTTAATCTTTAGATGGTCATAGAATTGTTCAGGTTTTGATCAAAAAAAAACCCCTCACTAATCTATTTTGAACTTGGATATATTTTATCTTACAGAAATAAAAAATGAGAACCACCTTATTTCCAATTTCCTCATGGACAATAACTGTTTAGGTTAGATATTAGGAAGAAGTTTTTCACTGTGAGGGTGGTCAGACACTTGAATAGGTTGCCCAAGGAAGTTGTTGATGCCCCCTCCCTGGAGGGGTTGAAGGCCAGGGTGGATGAGGCTTTGAGCAACCTGGTCTAGTGGAAGGTGTCCCTGCTGATGGCAGGGGGCGTGGAACTAGATGATCTTTAAGGTCCCTTCCAATCCAAACCATTCTATGATTCTATGTATCTTTGCTTCCTGCAGGGTAAGGCCAGAAAACCATGCAGTCATCAGGGCACAGATTCCGTGATGTTGAGCACCACCCGCTTCTGGCTGAAAATGACACCTACGATTCCTCTTCCTCAGAGGCTGACATGGCAGAGAGGGTTTGGTTCATCCGAGATGGCTGCGGTATGGTCTGTGCTATAATGACATGGCTTCTGGTTGTCTATGCAGACTTCGTAGTGACTTTTGTCATGTTGCTGCCTTCCAAAGACTTTTGGTACTCTGTGATCAACGGTGTTCTCTTTAACTGCTTGGCAGTGCTAGCTTTGTCATCGCATCTGAGAACTATGCTAACTGATCCAGTAAGTATGCCATCGTTCCTTGACGTTGGATTGTTCTCTCATGTAGCTCATCATCTGTGGAGACATTTGGAGAAGTGATCTCAGTCTCCTCCTGAAAAAGAAATATTAGATGCAGAACCCTCAAGTGGAAGGGATGACATCTGTACTTTTTCCTGTTGTTCTGTTAATGAATCCATAAATAATTTTTAACTTGAGGAGCAAGCAGTATAAAATCAATTTATAAGGGAGAGGTAGGCTCGTGAGAAATACAATTTGTTTTTAAAATATTCACCCAGGTTCTGAAGGAGCCAATAAAACTTTATTCTTTCCTGTCCTAATTTTTCATACTTTTTTCCATCAGCTAGATTTTCAAAACTTCGTAAGATGTTGTAGCTTGATCCTGTTGTATCATTTGAAATATATCTTCCATTTATGGCACATGAAAGAACTTTTAGAGGTAGACACGCTTTAAAACCTCAGTCACATGTTGGTGTAAAGTAACAACTATTGTCTTACATAATTTATGCATTATTGTGTTCAGGTATTTGGAGTCAGTGGGAAGGGAGATTTAATTTGAATCCACATTGGAACAGTTTAGGTGTAAGAGGTGTTGAAAGTACTCATTTCTTAGGACTTCCTGCTCTTCAGTTCAAGAGTTCAAGAGATTAAATTGTTTATTTTGTACTAAAATCTATTAGAAAATCTAGGGAGAGAGGGGTGAGGGGAAAAAAATCTATTTTCTCCAGATTTTTGTAACAGTGGATATAGAATATGGGAGTGTTCAAAAAAAACCCCAGCAGGGTGTTGTGGTTAATGGTTTTCTAGGTCTTTGATTTACTTCTGAGCCCACACCAAGTGATGAAATGTTATGACTTTTACAGACTGTGACAGCTAAGGAAGTTAATGTTTTAAGGATAGATTGCTTAAAAATATGTCCCAGTAAAACTGTATGTCTTTCTAGACCTATGTTGTCCTTTATTGATAAAACATGATAGAGATTGAGATGAATCACCACCTTTTTTCCCTCCACTCCTTACTGGCTCTCAGAATGGAAGACCTGACTGTGTGATAGAAACTAGATTGAAGGCAAAAAAGGAATAAACTGCCTGAAAACATATGGGAATTAAATTTACTTCTGTAACTATAAAAATAGATTTTTCACTGAAAGGAATTGGTGACCATCTGAGACTATGAAAGATGGTTTTGAAATAGAGCATATTTTTATCAGCAGAATGCTAAAAGCATGGCCTGAAGTTATTGTCCTTAGTGACAGGTGAATAGGTGAATGTGAGATGTGTTTTATAAGCATAAATTTCCCTGGAACAAGATAAATTTGTGCTTTAGGAATTCTCTCTGAGATAATTCACCATGTTTACACCGAAGTGTTAACTTCAGTGAAAACATTCCTG
>NW_010305973.1:11109-26400 GCF_000700745.2 Antrostomus carolinensis
CAGCAATATGACACATGAGTGTTTAGGAAGTCTCTTTCAGTTCATAGCCCTGCAAAGGCCAACTGGCTCAAGTTTGAAGCACCACTTAGCCAAAGAGTTCATCTGGGACAGAACTTGGGCTGTGTCTCGGGCAATACAAACACGAGATTGTTATTCCAGGCCATAGGGAACAAAAACTTTCTGCTTAAGAAGAGAGGTGTTTTGCAATTGAATCTGAAGTGTCTGCTCATTTCTTAATTCTGTCCTGAAAACTTCCTTAAAGTGTCTGTGTGAAGCAATGATGTTGCCAGTGGGCTTTTTTTTTTTTTGAATGAGAAATAATGGCAGAGTGTTGCAGATGATTTAAACCAACCTGGAGAAGACTGTGTCCCTGTGTGAAGTCAGTGCTGGCCTGGAGGAGTTGGTACAGAAAGGCCATTACGCTTTCATTTCACATCCAGATTGATTTCACAATCACTTCCTATCACAGATAAGCCTTTAGCTCTATAAATAAGCAAGGTGACAGTGATACTGTCCATGATTTTCTTCTTACTAATCCAAAGTTGGATTCTGATCTTGTGAGGCTCTAGATTAATACTGTTCTTGGAAGGAGCAGTCCTGCCTACTGTTCCTGTTCGTTCCTCATCTTCCTCGTTGTGTTGAAACAGCTGCTAATGCAGCTCTTTGGTGAACAACTCAAAGAACTAAATCACTAAAAAATAAGTTATTTTCCTGATGGGTTATTTTTCTTCTGGATCTGTTCTTCAGCTGTTTACCATGTAGCTACACAAACTGTCACAGTAGCAGAAGGCAGCAGGGGATACTGGACGTAGAATAAAGAAGCCAGCGGTGGTTCATACTGACAGTGTCCAAGCTAAAAGCTTAAGTATAAAGGGTAAAAGAATGACTGTTGATTCTCAGAAAGTGGTGTACATGAGGCAGGTGGCTAAATCTTGGATTCAGAGAGCTGAAATAACATCTTTCAAGGAGTTGTTGCTGATTTAACTTTTGTGGATGGCTTGGCCTAATAATCGAACATCACAACAATTAACATACGCCGCTGTAAGAAAGCACGTCCCTTTTGTAGTGCTCACTCAGAGTAACTTCTTAGTAAACATTGTACCCGTAGTGCTTGTATGTGCATGTAAACATGTGTCTCCCTCTTCATTTTATGTATGCTGATGACAGCAGATTCTAGCAGAATTATGCTAATACTTGGCCATGGGTGAGTCTTGCTGAAATAAAACTGCATTTGAGGTCAAGCAGAGGTAATTTATTCATTTGGAAATGCTCCTGCATTATGGAGACTAGCTTTGAGTAAATGAACTTATTTCAGCAATTAGCCTGAGGTTACTGGTATGAAGTCTATAAAATGTATTTTTAAATGCTCTCATACCATTTAAGAAGCTTTCTCTCCTTTAACTGAAATGATTTCAGGGGGCTGTACCCAAAGGAAATGCGACTAAAGAATACATGGATAATTTGCAACTGAAACCAGGAGAAGTGATCTACAAATGTCCAAAGTGCTGTAGTATCAAACCTGAACGTGCACACCATTGCAGGTATGCCATAGTTTTCTTTAAAGCAGTTATGCATATTGAGTCTTGGAATAATGTTTCTGCTATTTATTTTTTTCCCCCACAAATTTCTTTTAGTATCTAATAAACTTTCAAATTTGTACATTGCACAGTATTTTATAAATATAATATACTGTGGCCAAAAATGAATGTGGACTAGGGGAAAGAAGCAAGAGACTCAGGAGTTTTTAAAAAATAATCATACTGTGGTGTCTTAAATACTTTCAGATCTGTGAATATTTTTTCCAGTGCATCATTCTAATTGTTGTGCAGTACTGTTGATAATGCAGGGCAAAGGGCAGAAAATCAAGGAAACTTCTGATTTAAGAAATTACTCCTGCAATCTTAAGAAAATACGGATTAGTTTCACACTAACACTTTCATTTCTGTCTTCTTGTCTCCGTAGTGCGTCATTTGAAGTTATATGTGAATTGGCAGATTATTTTCCCCAAATTTTATGCATAATTGGTTAAATGTGCCTCTGCTTATTGCAGATTCCTTTTGATAAAGACAGAAGTGCTGAGAATTTGAACTAAACATGCTATGGTAGAGATAGTAAATGTATTCATTTTTAACTACTTTTCAATCTATTGAGTTTTCAGGCACTGTGGATATGCATTTGTAACGTTTATTGTGTGAGAGTTGAAAATAGATATACCTGCATAATTAAGGCTTACATAAATATGTAAATGTTTCTGGTAAATGTTTCTCTCCAGGTGTGACGAGTGATGTGTAGTGGATCGTGTGGCATATTGAATTGGAGTCTCTTAGCTAGGACCTGTCAAAAGAACAGTGAAGTCTTGTCAGGACTCTCAAATTATTCTGTAAATTTGTGGTTTCTAAATTAAATGTCTCGGTGTGTGTCACTTATCCGTGTGAAAGTTACGACTGAGAAGCTATTTCTATTATAAATACTCTGCCTTGGCACTGAAATCTTGTTCTTCACTCAGATGTGGGTGGGTTTTTGTATCCAGAGTGTGAAGGGATAAGTTTCATGTATAAATGAAATGAGGATGATGCGAGGGCTGGAGCAGCTCTGCTGTGAGGACAGGCTGAGAGAGTTGGGGCTGTTCAGCCTGGAGAAGAGAAGGCTCCGGGGAGACCTTCTAGCGGCCTCCCAGTACCTGAAGGGGCTCCAGGAAGGCTGGGGAGGGACTTCGGCCAAGGGCAGGGAGTGACAGAACAAGAGGTGGTGGCCTGAAACTGGAAGAGAGGAGATGGAGCTGAGATGTGAGGAAGAAATTCTTTGGTGTGAGGGTGGTGAGACACTGGCCCAGGTTGGCCAGAGAAGCTGTGGCTGCTCCTCCCTGGAAGTGTTGAAGGCCAGGTTGGATGCAGCTTTGGGCAACCTGGTCTAGTGGAAGGTGTCCCTGCTGCTGGCAGGGGGGTTGGAACTGGATGATCTTTAAGGTCCCTTCCAACCCAAACCAGTCTGTGATTTCTATGATTCTATAAATAGTGAAGTATGGAATTATCTCCAGTTAGTTCATCTGTGTTGGAGGTTAGCTTTTCATGGATGCAGAGACCAGGTCTGCCTTCGTGTGCAGTGAGTTTGGTTCTGTCTGGCTTTGTTAGCTCTGGTAGAGTGTTCCATGAACACAGTTGTACCGATTGCTCGCTGGGCCTGGGGGTGGAAGCAGTGCAGCTGCTTTCTTGCAGCTAAACTGTTTGTCTCTGGGGACCCAAACCAGCTTTGTGCAGTCTGTTCAGATGTCCTGGATTGTGTTTGTGGGATGTGATAAAGGGCCACCTGAGAGCCTCTGCTCAGCGCAGGTTGGATCTTGCTCATTTTCTTGCCTCAGATGTAGGCTGGCTTGTACAGAGACTTCGCAGGTATCTTTGCGAAGTGTTTCCCACATCTTCAGTCCTGACAGGATTTACTGATTCGGAAGCAACACTAAATGAAGACATTTTTTGTTGAACTCTACATATGAGTAAAAAGCTGGAGTGTTGGAGAGGCCAGAGCTGCTGCAGCTCTGTGCCCTGCAGAGTCACTTGGGTTCATCTGGACCATCGTCCTCAGCAGGCTCTGTATTATCTTGGATGTTCCAGCAGCCTGTGATCCCAGATTGAAAAATTATTGTTTCTTTGTGAAAGGAGAATAAAAATAAGCTCAGTAGGGACTTTGAATACATTGTTTATAACAGGAATTTGGATGGCAATTATTGTTAAAGCTGAGCAAGAATGGATAGTGTCTACAGTGAAGGAAAGCTGTGATAATTTCAAAGGGTTTGTTTTCACTATCCACTGGTTCAGGGACCCAGCTTTGCATGTCTTGTGAATTGTTTTACTTTTCAATGCCTTGGTAAAACCCACTGTGAGATGTTCCACATAAGGGCAGAGGATGCATTGTAATGCTTACACAGTGCATAACTGACTTCACAGAACATCTGAAAGAGAAAGCCAGAGAATGAAAGTGGATGTGCTGTCCTTTTGTAAGCCTGCTGTCGTGTTTTCTCAGCAGTTTGATAAATGTTTTAATTGCCTTTGTTTCTGTTACTCATACATGTCACTAGTAGTTGCTATTAACTTTTCTTAAATAAAACAAAGGATTTTTCTGTAATTTTTTTGAGTGTTGAATACATATTACATAGACCAGCTATACCAGAATCTGATTCTTTGCCATAGATTTAGCACTTGCAGAAGTTTACCAAATAGAAAAAAGATTTGTTTGATTATACTGCCAACTTTTTATTGGCTTATAAACCCATTCCAGGGACATTAAAGGGATGGTCTAGTCCCAAGTAGTCAAAGTGGCAATTTGCTGATAGAAGAGACTTGAAAATGGAAATTGAAGTTGGTTCCTGTTGGGAAATACTTACACTCAAAGCCACAGTGCATGTTTGGAGTAGTAAATTATTAACAGAAGAGACTCTTATGATGTAGTTATGAAAATTGTTGTGCAACACTGCAGCAGAAGTTCTTTTAAGGAAGAAAAATAGCTTCATAATACACATTAGTGATGGGAAAAAAAGAACAATAAACTTCTATTTACAGCTAAATATCTAGCCTCAGTGAAATACATGAAACTGAGATTTTTACTAAGCAGTTAACGTTTTCAGCACAAGGAAGAGGTTTATCTTGAGTGAATGCTGTTTCATTTTCACTGGAAGAACACAGCTGTCGTTATTTCTCACCTATTCTGAGTGCTTGTGTTTGTGTGTGGGGATCTGTTATTCAGAATCAAGTCACTGAGGTGTTTGTATTAATCTTCCTGTGAATTTCTGTTATCCAGACCAATTTCTCTTAAGCCATTAGCTGTGTCCTTCTGCGTGTTATCTTTGACATTCACAACTGCAATTGCACCTGCAGTTGCCTGAGTGCATTCAGCAGCAGTACCAAGCTGGAGAAGACCTTCCTTTGTCCACAGCTGCTTGTTCTCCTTTCCATATTGCTCCCTCCTCTTGTTTAAGGCCTGAGTGTCTATGCACAGTGAAATGACCCAAGTTTCAGCTAATGGAGTGACTTCTCCAAACTCTTGTGGCATTAACATCTGTGCTTGGACGAGGGAAGGAATAGAATACAAGTGACAGAGGTAAGAACAAGGCAGGACTGCTGTTTTCAGCATTTGGCTGGAAGTGTTTGTTGAATTGTGGTGTGAGATGAGACATGAAGGCAGCATTCCAGACATCTGATGTTTTGGAGAGCTCTGCGTGGGCTTGTGAGAAATACTGAATGAGCAAAAGCGTGTCCTGCCCACCTCACAACCTCCAGGCTTTGGCTTGATTGAGTGGATATGATTTTACTCAGTACTTCACATTAATATTCTTTTTCAGCGTGCCTGTGTGTATTCTGTGTTATATTAGGAGGCTTGCATGGTTGTGGTGACTGGAGTTAACTTCCCACGGAGCTCAGGAGATAAATGAGAAGCTGAACTTACAAGCAGCAGGCTGTGGAATGAAAATCTTTTGGAGAGCCTTCTGAATACCTTCTCTTGGCTGATACTTGTTTCTTCTCCACTAGAGAATGGTTGTGGTGTTTAATTATGGTGTTGGGATTTTTATATATAACTGGCCCTATTTAAGAAGTAATTTGCGTGGGAGGATGAGTTGTCTTTAATGTCCATAAAACAAGAGGCAGTGGGAATGCAGGGACTGGGTTATGCTCAGGGCAAAGGGGTTCAGAGGAGCAGTGAGAGATTTGGGGTTCTTCCATATAACCTGCACAGGAGTATGTTCTGCCTCTTGCTGAATTACCTTATAATCATGCATATGCAGTGACTTAAAAATTACTTTGTGCCTTGGAGCATTGATTTCCCACATCACCACCACTCCTTTCTTCAGTCTAGTGACAATCATCTAGCTTTGCTTCATGGCTTGTCACTGCAGCGCTCGTAGATACCATACCTAAATAAGCATGCGTTAAAAACAAAGGGGTTTGAATAACAGTGCCTGCATTTTTTAGGCTTATTTGGTTTTGTAACTCAAGACATGAAAATGCTTAATATTTTAGATGTTCTGCAGGAAAATATAGAAGCCTTTGAGTGTGTGGCTGTCTTGAGTTCAAAGCTAGGAAAATGAAATATCAGCATTACTTAAGCTCTTGATTGACTGAAGAACTTCAACACATGTTGCAGCTCTCCTATTTCTTTTAAAAGTGTTCATGTTTGGCTGCAGATGTACTGGAATGTAAGAGAAATGAGCCCTCTGATGCTGTATGGCCCAGCAGATGTCAAATGGAGTAATTGAAGTATTTGACTTTTCTGGAAATAACCTTGACTCAGAGCTGGGCAGAAACTAAGTAGCAGAACTAGCAAAGAACAGTAGTATTTAAGTGTTCGTTAACAAGTAGGCAAAGAATGTGTGCTGTTTATAGTTTCAATATTTTTGTTTTCTGTTGAGGAAATGAGGTATGACAACAATGGTAAGATGTTCTTTAGTTGAGATTTTGATTGTGTATGTTTGGAATTGCATGGTCAGTTGAAACCTCAAGAGTGACGATTTCTCTCTTGAAGATGTGAATTTCTTTCTCTCCTCTTTCTCTCCTCTTTCTCTCCTCTTTCTCTCCTCTTTCTCTCCTCTTTCTCTCCTCTTTCTCTCCTCTTTCTCTCCTCTTTCTCTCCTCTTTCTCTCCTCTTTCTCTCCTCTTTCTCTCCTCTTTCTCTCCTCTTTCTCTCCTCTTTCTCTCCTCTTTCTCTCCTCTTTCTCTCCTCTTTCTCTCCTCTTTCTCTCCTCTTTCTCTCCTCTTTCTCTCCTCTTTCTCTCCTCTTTCTCTCCTCTTTCTCTCCTCTTTCTCTCCTCTTTCTCTCCTCTTTCTCTCCTCTTTCTCTCCTCTTTCTCTCCTCTTTCTCTCCTCTTTCTCTCCTCTTTCTCTCCTCTTTCTCTCCTCTTTCTCTCCTCTTTCTCTCCTCTTTCTCTCCTCTTTCTCTCCTCTTTCTCTCCTCTTTCTCTCCTCTTTCTCTCCTCTTTCTCTCCTCTTTCTCTCCTCTTTCTCTCCTCTTTCTCTCCTCTTTCTCTCCTCTTTCTCTCCTCTTTCTCTCCTCTTTCTCTCCTCTTTCTCTCCTCTTTCTCTCCTCTTTCTCTCCTCTTTCTCTCCTCTTTCTCTCCTCTTTCTCTCCTCTTTCTCTCCTCTTTCTCTCCTCCTGTGGCATTGCTTATTCAGTGCCACAAGTGTCAAACAAATTACTGAATTTCCTTGATTATGTGTTTGGGTGTGCAATGATTCTCATAATAATGTGAAGGTTTACACAGTCTGCTCTGTAAAAACCAGAAGCTGAGTTGTAAGCGAGCAAATACTTTCTTTAAAGAAATGCCAATAAAATTCCTGTTTGCAGTTTGTCAAGAAAGATTTCATCATGCCGTCTTATGACCACAAGATACTCTTTGATTCTACATTAAAATGCGAAGTATTGTTTCTCAACAGAAATCTTTTTACCTTTCTTTCAGTATTTGCAAACGATGTATTCGAAAGATGGATCACCACTGCCCGTGGGTGAATAACTGTGTGGGGGAGAAAAATCAGAGATTTTTTGTTCTGTTTACGGTAAGTGAAAATCAACAGCAGCTTGATCTCAGTATGAGTCTACCTTGATTATAACAATTTTGATTGTACTTAGTAATGAGTAACGGCTTAAGGGCACAGTTGTTTCCTGTTGGTTGTTTTTTTATTATTATTTCCTACTGTGCAAGATATTCTCCAAGCAGGAAGATATTTCTACTCATACTCATTTCAATCTTGTAAATTGCTGTTATTTTAAACTATCTTAATTTTGCTGTATTTTCTGTAGTAACAATTAGCAAAATGGTACCGTGGCTTAGGGAGCTAATCCTTAAACTTTCATTGTTGCCCACGTTTTTAGATTCAAACTTAATTATCATTGTATTGAATTAAAAATTGAAATAGGAAAGTGTATGCACAGTGCAGCAGTGAAGACTGGCTGAGAGGAATGTCTGGTTTAGTCCCTGGCAGCAGTCAAAAGTAAACACTCTCTTTTATTTCCAGATGTATATAGCCCTAATTTCAGCTCATGCGCTCGTACTCTGTGGGTTTCAGTTTTTCTCCTGTGTCCGAGGGCAGTGGACTGGTAAGCAAATATTTAACTTTCATTATCAGAATCTAGCAGATATTAAGGGAAAGTCATAGCATTCCACTTATTTCAGTCCCATATATGAAATATTACAGGACTTTGTCTTTTTTAAGTGAGGTCCTTAAAATATTTCATACTTGTTTTACCCATCTCTTTCTTTTTTCTGTTTTTTTTTTTTTCCCCCTCTGTTGTTTTGCCATTCATTGTAAGAGCTGTGACTGTCAAGGGCATTTGCACTCCCTTTCCACATAGTAAAAATTTACTACCTCTGTAATAGGAAGGAAACAGATAGCTGCTCCTCAGTCACCTCAGCACTGTATTACCTGAAGCTGCCAGCTGGGCTTTGTGTGTCCCACTGCAGTTCTTTGAACCACAGCTGAAACAAACACATTTCTCCCTCATTCTGTGACTGGAGCCAACTGTGGGGCTCCTGTAGAAAGTTTATTTCCTAAACTGTCCCAATTGCTTGTTTAGGCCTCTGACTCACATTTCTTAATGTTCCAGTGCTCCAGAGCTCATTCTGATCTTGTGCTTTTGATGGAAGGTGGATATTAGGAAGAAGTTCTTCACTGTGAGGGTGGTCAGACACTGGCACAGGTTGCCCAAGGAAGTTGTAGATGCCCCCTCCCTGGAAGTGTTGAAGGCCAGGCTGGATGAGGCTTTGAGCAACCTGGTCTAGTGGAAGGTGTCCCTGCTGCTGGCAGGGGGGTTGGGACTGGATGATCTTTAAGGTCCCTTCCAATCCAAACCATTCTATGATTCTATGATCATATATTCTTCCTGATCCCTGAAGCAACATGGGAATCCATGTGACTTTTGTGCTGAATATTCCCTTAAATGAATGGAACCTTGGTCCTTTTTTTACTTGAAACATTCTGCTTCCTCTAAGCTGTTCCATTTCTTCTTTGTTTAACTATAATTGAGTTAATCAGTTGATCAGAGTGACTGTAAATGTGACTGTAAATGTAAGTCAGGACCTGATTATTTTGTGTGGTGAATTAAAAAAAAATAATAATAAAGCAATTGCATCAGAATGGAGCATCTGGATTAACTACCAAGTCAGAGCTGACAGTGGTGATAGTTTTTGCAGCATTTGTCATGCATGAAACTTCAAGCTGCTCTCATCTTTATACATGTGCAGTTCTGAGCACTTAAATCATCTCATGTACAAACATTTATTTGATATCTTTGAAATATTGAGGCAGGATTGCTGAAATGCAGTATTATGTGCTTTATAGGAAGCCGAAAGTGTTACTTCCTTTAAATTCTTTATTTCCTTGGGCAACAAATAAAGCTAGTGCAGTGCTAGAATTTAGAAGTTTGTTTTAATTTTGAAATATTGTTTCAAGTGTCAGATATTTAGCTTTTATTGCTGTTTGTTGGAGAGGGAAATATCTCAGTATGAACATGCTCAATAGATTATTTTTTTTAAATAACTACATATATTGTTTTCACAGAATGCAGTGACTTTTCCCCACCTGTAACTGTGATCCTGATGATCTTCTTGTGCCTTGAGGGTTTTCTGTTTCTAACTTTCACTGCAGTCATGTTTGGCACCCAAATCCACTCAATATGCAATGATGAAACGGTAAAGAGCTCTACTTTTTTATGCTATAGCAGTTATTCTAGGAAGACGTGATCAGATGTTGTTTTATTTGCATGAGATGAAGCTCTTATTTTGGAGAAAACCCCGAATCTGAAATAGCACATCACTTATTTTTTACAGTTCTAAGCACTGAAATACTTCCTTGGGGTTTGCTTTCTAACAGAAGTTCTTGTATTATTTGCTTTTCTGACATAAATTTTATAATACAGTTTTCAATTACAAAGATTGCACAGTTTCTGACTTCAGTTGGGACTTTCACTTCTCAGCTGTCACAAACTGATATGTGTCATTAGAAATGTCTCTTTTTCTCAGGTTTAGGTTTAAACTCACCATCTTGTATCAACCCTTCACACTTCCCTCTACTTTCATACACTTCATTCGAGTTTAGACCTTTGGCTCCCTTGTCCTTATATCAGCAGTGTTAGGCCTTGAGAAGATGTTTTATGACAGATAATTGACTGGAAACATAAGGAATTTGAATCTTGTGTCTGTTTAGAATTTTTTCATGAGGCTGTTTACAAATGTACTTCTGTACTGAAGAGTAACTGAAAAACAATCTGTAAATAAAATATCCAGCCTTCATTAGTGGGAAGTACAAAAAATGATCATCAAAATAATGCATTTGGGAGAGTAAACCTTGCTTCAGTAATTGCAGTACCAGAGCCTTCTTGGAAGCCTTATTGTCTGGTTTCATTAACTGAGTAAACAGCTTCTAGCCTAGGTATATTGCCTGCAGATCCTCTACTGTAACATCAGCTTTTCAGGTCTTACTGTCTTTTACTTTGAGGAGGGAAGAAGTGGAGGTAGACCAACCTTCTCGTACACATTTTAAGTTCTAAGTCTTCTGCCCTTACCCATAGGGCTAAATCAGCCATTCTTATTTCTTCCTTACTAAATAAATAACAGTAGGAAACTAATCAGCTCACTAGCTACACATCAAAAGAATGCAAAATAGTCATTGGTTTTGATAATTGCTGTTAGACTTTACTAATCTCTGAACTTAACTGTGTCACTGCATGTCTGTTTATATACAGGAGATTGAAAGACTGAAGAGTGAAAAGCCAACGTGGGAGCGGAGACTACGTTGGGAAGGAATGAAATCTGTTTTTGGGGGTCAGCCTTCACTCCTGTGGATCAATCCTTTTGCAGGATTTCGAATCAGGCGACTTTTACTGAGAGCAAAGAAAGGAGGACCTGAGTTTTCTGTTTGAGTCTAATTATGCTGGAACTTGCAAGAATACTATATAATATTTATTTGGGGCCAGAGAAGGCTGTCTGCATATAATCTGTGACCAGGTGAAACTGATACCAGACATTTGCTTGTAGCAAGCAGAGTTTTATACGTTTATCGTCACAGACATCTCATTAACTTTCAGAGACGCGAACTGGATCTGTAATGGTCTTAACGGCAAGATAACAAAGGAAAAGCACGTGGTCGCACTAAAGAAGCCAAATGTTGTCATGCTACTGTAATTTATTTTATGAGATTAATTATCCTTTTTTGTTAAACCCTTTTTATTTGATAAAAGTTTGGGGAATTACCTGTGTGTTTTTATAAAAAGTATATACTTAGATGCAGTTGTCAATCATAAAGAGGAGCATTATGGTGAAAGTTGATCTCCAATGAAACCTAGCCTTCTAAATCCAGTTTTCAGGGAATAGTGATTTGTTCAGTTGTAATTTCTATTTCAGCTTGTCCTAATAATCAGAGCTGTACTCTTGTGTCCCACTTCAGGCACACATTCCTCATATGCAAGTGATTCAAAGGACTGGTGCACACAACAGCATAAACACATCAGAGGTACTGTTACACCCCTGCCAGATGTCTTCCCAGGCTCACAAAAGCATGTCTTGTGTTTGGCAGTATTAATCTAATATGGCATTTAGGTTCTAAATCTTCAGTAAACAACATTTCTAACCTACACTGTGGACTAAATTTTGCCCTTAGATATGTATCTTCGGTTCTTAATGCATTGATTCCAGAGGAACTCGAATGTAGGTGTTTGAAGATTGTTTCTAGTCGTCTGCAGGGATGAGTGGGACCAGTGACTGTATCCTCCTGTGTGAGATTAAAATGAATGTACTGGAGATTGGAGTTAATTGAAAACAGTTTTCTTTTGTAAGGTCTTGCTCTGCCCCTTTTTTATTGTACAGACTTTTCATAGAAGGAAAGCTTAATGATCCCCTGAACATCAGAGGAATGAGGGAGGTTGCCTTTTTCTCAAGTACAACAGATCTTAAATGTAGAAATATCTGCAGTAGAAGGAATTATTTTGAATTTAACCATTTTCCAACCAAAACTGTTTTCAAGAAATAAGAGCAATATAGATCTAGAACTGCTTTATGTGGGCCTGACAAACAACAGTAGTGCTAAGAAATGTTTATAAACTTGCAAGTAATGAAATACAAGCTGCAAGTAATGAAATTCAGCTAAAAGTGGATTCTTTAAAAATTACATTTAGACTATTTTTTGTATTATTGTTAATCTGTTCTATAAATTACTAATAATATAAAGGATAAAGCAGGAGCCTTGATGCATAGCTTGAAATCGTGCCTAGAAAGTAAAATAGCTCCCTGTTCTGGGATTTGCCTTAAAATCGTCCTGTTCTTGCTTTTGCTTCGCCAGTAGCACTGATGATCTGTCCCACCTCAAGCAGTTCGACGTGCTGAAGAATCTTGCATTATAAAGTTTACGTCCTACAGAAGCTCTACTTTCTTTTTTCAGTGACCTGCTTCTCCATTTCTTCGTAACTGTTTGTGGCATCTTGATTCCAGCTCCATCAGGTTTTATACCATTGGGGGGGTGAAGTTACTAAGGGATCCATTTATTATCTATGACCCTGTGAACAAAACTGTGCAATACTGTGTAATATGCCCACTTTGCTCGGGGGAGGTGATGTGTAACACTGAACGATTTCTAGGTGGACGCATCCAATGAAATTGCAGTAAAATGAACAAAACTTATGTCTTGTGTAACTGAGGGGAAAGTTGGAAGTTCCACAAGAATCTTTGCATATTCATTTGCACATCTTAAAAGATTGGGGGGAAAAAAAAAATGTGTCTGGCTTTGTCATGAGGCTCTTAATGTGTATATTGTTTAATAAAATATCCTGATGAAAATCGGAAAATATCACTTCAAGCGGTTGAACCCTGTGACTTAGCAAGTGTGTGCGTGTGTGAAATCAGGTTTACTTGGCTTTTCAAACCCTTGTTACGTTGTAATTTTTTTAATGTAAAAAAAAAAATAATAAAGTAATGAATTGAAGTCTTAGTTGATTAACTTCTCTGTATGTCGCCTTTTTTGCACATACACTTGCATATTTGCATCTATTTAGATTACAACTAACAGTCTTGCATCCTTTGGCTTGTAATTTATATGTACGTGTATATCAAGTAACAGATGCTCCAAATTAAAGATGCTACTCTGCTTACTAAGGGTTTTAAGCTGTGCTGACTGCTCGGCTGTTCTTAGACATTGCTTTTTCTGCATCCTCTAATGTAATTGCTCATCTTATTAGTACCTGTTTGTCTCAGGTGAGTGGGAAAACATGGTGAATACTTCCTATTTGAAAACTCTTTAACAGAGTATCTCAGGCTTTGCACTTTCAAGGTATTGGTGTAAAATACAGGTTTGGACTCCAAAGTTTCTCTGTGCAATTGTTGATTGATTTGTTTATTTATTTATGTTACCACTGGTTCTGTAGCTTCAGATACAAAGAGCAGCCAATGATGCAGCCTAGAAAGCAGCAGTTCAGGTAGAGCCGTTAACAGAACAACTGACCCAAGGAGGGTGAGGAGGAAACAAGGTTTACAAAGGTGGTAAAGGGTGGAGAGGCTGGAAGCAGTTTGTTTTCTTTTTGCAACAATTCTAAAAAATTCTTTGATACCTTTCCTGGATATAAGATCACACTTCTGTACAGTTTCTGTAGAGAAAATAGCTCTAAATCCATTCATATAAACTTTGTGCCACTTTTATTTTTAAGCAGGTTACTGATTTGCTTAGATTTGTATGCAAACAACACTCAGGCTGTGCTGTATTAACGTGTTTTAGGGAAGAGCTTGTTTACTCTCCAAATAGAACAGACATCTCTGCAGATGGACCCTGCTAATCTATCTCCTTTTCATTTTCTTATCTAATTTCTAGCAGTAATGTCAGGTTGTTTCATGAACTCTTTCTGAAGCCTTAGATGGCAGTAGTGATGTGAGAATTCATTTATGGACTTCTTTATGCCGATTTTGTGCGGAATTGATGTGTTTCTATGTTCTCACTTCTTTCAATTGGCACTGGGTTAATATCTGAATGTATTCAATGCTATTGGAGAAATTAAGTGGCATAAGAGGTCTTGAAATGCAGAAACTGGAATGTAAAATGATTCTTGAATCTGTTAATAACGCTAAAATGAAATGCACCGGCATTATAGTTCTGTATATTTTAAAGTGTTATTCCTCTGAACAGAGTAACAGTTCAATTCATCGTGTACTTTGTGATTGAATATGGATTGGTACTTCTTGACCCAGGAGATTGTTAATTTTTTTTTCTTGTGTCACTTATTCTTTTGTGTGTGTGTGTGTGTTCTGAATTTTTATATGGAGAAACACTATCATTCCTTTTTTTTTTTTTTTTTTTTCAGTATTTCCTGACTGTATTATAGTAGTTTTATGTTACATGATGCAAATTCCTCTTGTCATACCCAAATTAGAGCTCTGGAAAATAGTCAGCACGCATCAAAACAATCAGAGTCTTAGTTTCTTAATAACATAAGTAAGACTTTGCACCTCTGAGATATTTCTGCAGTTTCTATTATAATGTTTCTATAGATTTAACTTTAATAAAGCCAAATATTATAATTGTTAAGGAAATTGATAACTTAGAGAAAAAAGTAAAACTTTATTACCTGACATGCACGATTCATGTTGTTCTGACAAAACAGCTGGCATCTTGCCAGACAACTAAAAGATTTTTAAATAGTGGCTTTGAACCTTTTTTGGTAACAAAGTCACGATTCCAATAAAGCAGAAATCTAATGAAACAGTCCCATCCAAGATATGTTTGTATAAGAATATTGGTTTAATTTAGAGAAGGGTTTGACATGGAGAAGCTAGAAAAAGCTCTTTGCTTTGAATCTATTCTGGCTCTTCATACAGACCCCTTGTAAGACAATAAATTATTCTTGCTGTAAATCTTCACCAGATTAGCTGAACGGTGGAGGCCGAGTCTGATATCTACTTGTTCCTGGACAATTTTATTTCCTTCTATCACATAATATCTTAGATTGTTATTTACATCAGTCTCGGGTGAAAACTGGGCTTTCCAGCTGTAGATGATTCGGTTTTTTAATGAAAAATATATCCCTAAATTGAAACTCCCTAAAGTATTTGCATTGGAGAAATAATAGAGAAACTTGAAAACTTGGGTTTGAATTAAAGGAAAAAAAGGCAAACTGTCCATATGGAATATGAGAATATGGAATTTATTTCCCCCATAGATTTATTTTCTTACCATTAATGAGTATAAATGTACATTTAATCTCTAGAAAAGTAATCTAGATGATGGAGGAACTGGAAGCAATGTTGGGTAAGTACGGTTGCATCTGCCGTGCAGC